>NC_091210.1:2460538-2511121 GCF_040958095.1 Procambarus clarkii | reverse complement strand
CCAAACTTCCTCCCTTTTAAGGTGAGTCATGTCTCTGGTCACTGTTAAGGTGAGTCATGTCTCTGGTCACTGTTAAGGTGAGTCATGTCTGGTCACTGTTAAGGTGAGTCATGTCTCTGGTCACTGTTAAGGTGAGTCATGTCTCTGGTCACTGTTAAGGTGAGTCATGTCTGGTCACTGTTAAGGTGAGTCATGTCTCTGGTCACTGTTAAGGTGAGTCATGTCTCTGGTCACTGTTAAGGTGAGTCATGTCTGGTCACTGTTAAGGTGAGTCATGTCTCTGGTCACTGTTAAGGTGAGTCATGTCTCTGGTCACTGTTAAGGTGAGTCATGTCTGGTCACTGTTAAGGTGAGTCATGTCTATGGTCACTGTTAAGGTGAGTCATGTCTCTGGTCACTGTTAAGGTGAGTCATGTCTCTGGTCACTGATAAGGTGAGTCATGTCTCTGGTCACTGTTAAGGCGAGTCATGTCTCTGGTCACATATGTCATGCATAATGCTTCGTCTACCGCTCCTGATGTTGGACATAATGCTCCGTCGACCGCTCCTGATGCTGGACATAATGCTCCGTCGACCGCTACTGATGCTCGACATAATGCTCCGCCGACCGCTCCTGATGCTGGACATAATGCTCCGTCGACCGCTACTGATTCTGGACATAATGCTCCGCCGACCGCTCCTGATGCTGGACATAATGCTCCGTCGACCGCTCCTGATGCTGGACATAATGCTCCGTCGACCGCTACTGATGCTGGACATAATGCTCCGCCGACCCCTCCTGATGCTGGACATAATGCTCCGTCGACCGCTCCTGATGCTTGACATAATGCTCCGCCGACCCCTCCTGATGCTGGACATAATGCTCCGCGGCCCACTCCTGATGCTGGACATAATGCTCCGCCGACCACTCCTGATGCTGGACATAATGCTCCGCCGACCACTCCTGATGCTGGGCATAATGCTCCGCCGACCCCTCCTGATGCTGGACATAATGCTCCGCCGACCACTCCTGATGCTGGACATAATGCTCCGCCGACCACTCCTGATGCTGGACATAATGCTCCGTCGACCGCTACTGATGCTGGACATAATGCTCCGCCGACCCCTCCTGATGCTGGACATAATGCTCCGCGGACCTCTCTTGAATATCCTCCGAGCACCATCAATACCCCGGGAGCTTTTCCTCACATTCAACTGTCCACATTAAGGAACACCATCATATTAATTGGATAACTATAAATTTGCTCTAGACTTAGGTAACAATTGGTTTGTGAACTGGATTATTGATTTATGAAAGAAAATGTTTCAAAGGAGGAATAAACATTTATATATAAATGACTTTAGTTAGGAATAAAGAGGAGCTGTCTCACAGACCAACAGACCTTCTGAAAATCTCTTTATTTTTGTTTCTATGTTTTACTGTAATGAGTTCCCAGAAGCTTGGCTCCCCCTTGCTGATAATGATCAGCTAGGCTCAGAGAAGCCAAGTTGGAACAAATATTAAACTGGTGACAGCCCACTAGACCTGGTGACACACCAGGAACACTGGTGACAGCCCACTAGAGCTGGTAACACACCAAGAACACTGGTGACAGCCCACTAGAGCTGGTGACACACCAAGAACACTGGTGACAGCCCACTAGAGCTGGTGACACACCAAGAACACTGGTGACAGTCTACTAGAGCTGGTGACACACCAAGAACACTGGTGACAGTACAAGAGAGCTGGTGACACACCAAGAACACTGGTGACACACCAAGAACACTGGTGACACACCAGGAACACTGGTGACAGTCTACTAGAGCTGGGGACAGCCCACTAGAGCTGGGGACACCACACTAGAGCTGGTGACACACCAAGAAAACTGGTGACAGCCCACTAGAGCTGGTGACACACCAAGAACACTGGTGACAGTCCACTAGAGCTAGTGACGCACCAAGAACACTGGTGACAGTCTACTAGAGCTGGTGACACACCAAAAACACTGGTGACAGTCTACTAGAGCTGGTGACACACCAAGAACACTAGTGACAGTCTACTGGAGCTGGGGACAGCCCACTAGAGCTGGTGACACACCAAGAACACTGGTGACAGTCCACTAGAGCTAGTGACACACCAAGAACACTGGTGACAGTCTACTAGAGGTGGTGACACACCAAGAACACTGGTGACAGTCTACTGGAGCTGGGCACAGCCCACTAGAGCTGGTGACACACAAAGAACACTGGTGACAGTCTACTAGAGCTGGGGACACCACACTAGAGCTGGTGACACACCAAGAACACTGGTGACAGTCCACTAGAGCTGGTGACACACCAAGAACACTGGTGACAGCCCACTAGAGCTGGTGACACACCAAGAACACTGGTGACAGCCCACTAGAGCTGGTGACACACCAAGAACACTGGTGACAGTCTACTAGAGCTGGTGACACACAAAGAACACTGGAGACAGTCCACTAGAGCTGGTGACACACCAAGAACACTGGTGACAGTCTACTAGAGCTGGTGACACACCATTATCACTGGTGACAGTCCACTAGAACTGGTGACACACCAAGAACACTGGTGACAGTCTGCCAGAGCTGGGGACACCACGCTAGAGCTGGTGACACAGCAAGAACACTGGTGACAGCCCACTAGAGCTGGTGACACACCAAGAACACTGGTGACAGCCCACTAGAGCTGGTGACACACCAAGAACACTGGTGACAGTCCACTAGAGCTGGTGACACACCAAGAACACTGGTGACAGTCCACTAGAGATGGTGACGCACCAAGAACACTGGTGACAGTCCACTAGAGCTGGTGACACACCAAGAACACTGGTGACAGACCACTAGACCTGGTGACACTCGAAGAACACTGGTGACAACCCACTAGAGCTGGTGACACACCAAGAACACTGGTGACAGTCTACTAGAGCTGGTGACACACCAAGAACACTGGTGACAGTCTACTGGAGCTGGTGACACACCAAGAACACTGGTGACAGTCTACTGGAGCTGGGGACAGCCCACTAGAGCTGGTGACACACAAAGAACACTGGTGACAGCCCACTAGAGCTGGTGACACACCAAGAACACTGGTGACAGTCTACTAGAGCTGGGGACACCACACTAGAGCTGGTGACACAGCAAGAACACTGGTGACAGCCCACTAGAGCTGGTGACACACCAAGAACATTGGTGACAGACCACTAGAGCTGGTGACACTCCAAGAACACTGGTGACAGCCGACTAGAGCTGGTGACACACCAGGAACACTGGTGACAGTCTACTAGAGCTGGGGACAGCCCACTAGAACTGGTGACAGTCCACTAGAACTGGTGACACACCAAGAACACTGGTGACAGCCCACTAGAGCTGGTGACACACCAAGAACACTGGTGACAGTCCACTAGAGCTGGTGACACACCAAGAACACTGGTGACAGTCTACTAGAGCTGGTGACACACCAAGAACACTGGTGACAGTCCACTAGTGCTCGTGACACACCATGAACACTGGTGACAGCCCACTAGAGCTGGTGACACACCAAGAACACTGGTGACAGTCTACTAGAGCTGGTGACACACCAAGAACACTGGTGACAGTCTACTAGAGCTGGTGACACACCAAGAACACTGGTGACAGTCTACTAGAGCTGGTGACACACCAAGAACACTGGTGACAGCTGTTATGATCCCAAGTAGCCGAAAAACGAGTCTCCCCTTTGAGGATTATTCTATCAAGCCTGACCTGACTAGAGGTTGGAAATACACACATGAAGATTCATATGTAAAAAAAATTGGGTAAATTTTACACGGAGTTTAAGATTATGGGCAGTGCATAAGGAAACAGATAAATGACTGGTTAGGAGATGTGGATAATTTGCTGGAGGAGAGCGCTCGCTTCTGGAGGGCTTTGACCTTACTTGAGGCCAGACATCGCAGGAGGAAAGCCCCGCTCCGTTGAGCTCCCGTCAGAAAGGAACCCCTAGTGATATATCTCCAAGAGAAGAGAAGTGTGCAGACGTGCCAGCTGTGGAATTGAGCTGAGAACGTTGTGGTCTCAAGTCCTGGTCGACGAGGAGAGTATTAAGCCCGCCCAGAGACATTTTCGGGGGCTGTGGAATTGCCCTGACCAGGCTCCGTCAGAGGGAGGAGCGCCTTCAACGAGACAATCTGTGGTAAGCACGATTTATGCCAGTTCATAGTGATTGCTAGTAGTTGGTCGTGTGCCCAGCGACAGTAGCAATGTTTATCGATGAGTTAGAAATGTTTTGGTAAGGCAGGAAGCCTAAATAAGAGGACGGAGATGAGAGAGACAGCTGGAGGGACGAGCAGCGCGTCCTCTCCCTTCGACTGCTTGGAGCCAACTGACTGAGGTGCGGCGGAGGAGAGTGGAAGCCCGCCGGGCGAGGTGGAGCATGGACCCGCCCAACGGTTGAGTCCACTCTCACAGTATGTAGAGGACAGATAGAGGTTGGAGGCAAACATATTGTGTGATTATTTTTGTTTATGTGTTAAAGGGGAAACATTTTTATTGGAGTGTCGATGGGTTGCAGGTTTGTCTTTGGGGAAGAAGTTGCTGAGAACTTCGAAGCCAGCACAGAGGGAGTAGTTGATGAGACTCCAAGGTAGTGAGCAGAGGACCTCGAGCTGTGAGGAGAAGCAGTGAAGAGGAGTGTCACGTGCTTCTGTAGAGGTGGTGAAGCACCCTAGTTGCTCGAGGGAACTTCATGGTGTAGCAGCTCAGATCGAGAGCTGTGGAGGACCCTAGCAGAAGGGTGAAGCACCATAGTTGCTCAAAGAAACTTCATGGTAGCAGCCTGGAGGAGCTGCAGAGGATCCTGGTAATTAAGCCCGGAAGAACCTGAAGAGATCAGGGCAGCGAACTTCCAGATGTGGAAAGGAGGTTCTAAATGATTACTTGAAGGGAGGTGATAGTGTTTAGTTGTCATTAGCGTGCAAGACGCAGTGAAAGGTGAGTGATTGTTGGCATTCTTATGTCAAGGAGTGTTTTATACTGAAGTTTAGAGTTGCAGACGTAGGCTGGATTACCTACTGATATATGCGTTCTAGGACTGATGGAGTGATAGAATGATCATTGCTGTGTATCAAGGAACATTTATACTGATATATGTTATTGCATTCACATGCTTATTTTCCTTGTACACGTTTATAGATATATATATATGTATATATATATATATATATATATATATATATATATATATATATATATATATATATATATATATACATATATATATATATATATATATATATATATATATATATATATATATATATATATGTATATATATATATATATATATATGTATATATATATATATATATATATATATATATATATATATATATATATATATATATATATATATATATATATATATGTATATATATATATATATATATATATATGTATATATATATATATATATATATATATATATATATATATATATATATATATATATATATATATATATATATATATATATATATATATATATATATATATATATATATATAATAGGGGAGGGAGTACCACCTCTGGCTGGAAGAAGGGGGACCCATAGCCTCGGAGGAAACCACACATAACGCATTGGAGGGAATGTAGGTCCCCTCCAATACAGTTTCTGTGTGCTTTTCTCCTACCACCCCTTCCCTTTTTTTTTCCTTTATTGTGTATTTAAAGGTTACAAAACATACAAGACAAATGCCTAAAGGTTATGGATCTCTTGAAGCTCCTCCGCTTCTGGACAGGAACCGAGGACGCAGCAAGCATTTCCCCTCTGGATCGCCACACTGAGACGCTGAAATAAAAAACTGGAAGCCCTTGGGTCTCTGGTGACGTCAATGAGCCTGGAACCCAATTATATTTATATATATATATATATATATATATATATATATATATATATATATATATATATTATATATATATATATATATTCTCTTGTTGATAATGCAACAGTGTAGTATAAGACTTGATCTACTTGAAGAGGTAGATAGTATCAGGTGGGGAATCAGAAGATAGGATACCACTTGATAAGCTGATGATAGAGTTCTGATGGTGTTGGAGTGCAACCTGATTGTAATAGTATAGAGTATAGGATTCATTATTATTATATATGTGTATGTATTGTGTATGTGCTTTGTCCAGTAAATGTATTCCAATTTGCTGGTGTTTGCCTTTGTCCTAGTGAGGCTTCCCATGAAATAGTACAGAAGAAGAGAGAGAGAGAGAAAGAACCAAGAACCACTGCTGTGGACAGGGTAGAAGGTAATACTAATAAGTCAAAAGGGGATTGAGGAGATCATATCACCTAAGGAGAGAGTGGGGAGTCACAGCGGCTCGATTGGGTGTGTGCATGTGACAACGAGGCTAAGTATTGGAGCTGCATCCCCTAAACGTGTGACGTTGAGCCCCTCTCCAAGAGCCAGAAGCGCCCAGGGTGATCTCCTGGTAAAGTATAAACACTCTACCGAGTTTTGGGTTGGGTTGTCCGTAGAGAAGGATCAACACGACATCACCACCAACCCACCATTCAAGTATCATACACACCTGTCACCAAGAAAGATAATGAGAATCTTGCTCTACTCAAAGCTGTCACTCTTGAAACAATTGCCTCCTCCATCGAGAGTCTAAGATCTCACGAGCACTGTGTCTACACCGACGGCTCAGTCCAGTCTTCTACTGGACGGACTGCAGCGGCATGTAGGTTCTATAGAAATAATATTTGCACAAAGTCTGTCAGTGTCAGGCTAAACAACTGGCTGACCTCCACACAAGCAGAACTAGCAGCATTACATTTAGCAACCAGCACATTAAAAAATATTGGAGGAGGAATAATATTCTGCGATTCAAAGTCTGCTCTTCAAGCAATCGAAAACTTCTCTTGGAAGATCGACAGCAAGAACCTCATACTCCCAATTATAAATGACCTAATTGATGCACAGAGTAAAGGGTCTCGAATTTCCTTTGTATGGATACCTTCACACATAAATATAACCCATCATAATGAGACAGACATTGCAGCCAAATTAGCGTGTAACAAGTTTGAAGTTGAATTAGATCTAGGTATCCCTATCTCTGCTGTCAAAACTGTATTGGTCCAAACATTCAGATCTGATAGGAAAGAACTTACTGACTCCCAACGACCTGAAAGTACTAGTATAAAAAGCTATGATTTGTTCAGATCTGAAACCTACATCTATGGACAGCACAAAACGTCCACTAGACTGTGCGACACAGTGGTTGCAAGGATCAGGTTGGGTTACCGTTACCTGTGGCAGGTGGCTGCAGGTGACGGGTCTCCCAATCCTGAGCACTCCAGTTGCAAACTCTGTGAGCAGGAACTACGGCATGATCTCCCGCACTACATCACTGAATGCCCAATTATTAGACCTTTCAGACCAGTTGGCATGAGGTACCTGGAGCTTTGCAATTACTTTATTCACTCTCGTATTCTTGAAGATATCCTCACAGTATACCCAAAATTTGCCAGTGCAGGCTATTAAACACATGACTCTGTATGACTAACCATCCTGCGAGATGGGGACTTGTATTACCACTGCTACCTTATTCAATCTTGTGTTGTTGATATCCTCAAAATGCATCCGGAGTCTGCCAGTGCAGACCGCTAATCACATGCCTCTGTATGACTAACCATCCTGTGTGATGGGGATTTTATAGCATCACCTAGTTAGTTTTTTTTGACACACTGTACTCCACTTCATATAGTCTAGGGTAGCTGCACTAATGCAGATGTACCTAATATGTTAATAAAAAAAAAAAAAACCAACCCACACTATAATACAGCCCACTAGAGCTGGTGACACACCAAGAACACTGGTGACAGCCCACAAGAGCTGGTGACACACCAAGAACACTGGTGACAGCCCACTAGAGCTGGTGACACACCAAGAACACTGGTGAGAGTCCACTAGAGCTGGTGACACACTAAGAACACTGGTGACAGTCCACTAGAGCTGGTGACACACCAGCTACACTGGTGACAGCCCACTAGAGCTGGTGACACACCAAGAACACTGGTGACAGCCCACTAGAGCTGGTGACACACCAAGAACACTGGTGACAGTCCACTAGAGCTGGTGACACACCAAGAACACTGGTGACACTCCACTAGAGCTGGTGACACACCAAGAACTCTGGTGACAGCCCACTAGAGCTGGTGACACACCAAGAACACTGGTGACAGCCCACTAGAGCTGGTGACACACCAAGAACACTGGTGACAGCCCACTAGAGCTGGTGACACACCAAGAACACTGGTGACAGTCCACTAGAGCTGGTGACACACCAAGAACACTGGTGACAGTCTACTAGAGCTGGTGGCACACCAAGAACACTGGTGACAGCCCACTAGAGCTGGTGACACACCAAGAACACTGGTGACAGTCCACTAGAGCTGGTGACACACCAAGAACACTGGTGACAGTCCACTAGAGCTGGTGACACACCAAGAACACTGGTGACAGCCCACTAGAGCTGGTGACACACCAAGAACACTGGTGACAGTCTACTAGAGCTGGTGGCACACCAAGAACACTGGTGACAGCCCACTAGAGCTGGTGACACACCAAGAACACTGGTGACAGTCCACTAGAGCTGGTGACACACCAAGAACACTGGTGACACTCCACTAGAGCTGGTGACACACCAAGAACTCTGGTGACAGCCCACTAGAGCTGGTGACACACCAAGAACACTGGTGACAGCCCACTAGAGCTGGTGACACACCAAGAACACTGGTGACAGCCCACTAGAGCTGGTGACACACCAAGAACACTGGTGACAGTCCACTAGAGCTGGTGACACACCAAGAACACTGGTGACAGTCTACTAGAGCTGGTGGCACACCAAGAACACTGGTGACAGCCCACTAGAGCTGGTGACACACCAAGAACACTGGTGACAGTCCACTAGAGCTGGTGACACACCAAGAACACTGGTGACAGTCTACTAGAGCTGGTGACACACCAAGAACACTGGTGACAGTCCACTAGAGCTGGGGACACTCCAAGAACACTGGTGACAGTCCACTCGAGCTGGTGACACTCCAAGAACACTTGTGACAGTCCACTAGAGCTGGTGACACACCACGAACACTGGTGACAGTCCACTAGAGCTGGTGACACACCAAGAACACTGGTGACAGTCCACTAGAGCTGGTGACACACCAAGAACACTGGTGACAGACCACTAGAGCTGGTGACACACCAAAAACACTGGTGACAGCCCACTAGAGCTGGTGACACTCCAAGAACACTGGTGACAGTCCACTAGAGCTGGTGACACACCAAGAACACTGGTGACAGACCACTAGAGCTGGTGACACACCAAGAACACTGGTGACAGCCCACTAGAGCTGGTGACTTTCCAAGAACACTGGTGACAACCCACTAGAGCAGGTGACACACCATGAACACTGGTGACAACCAATGTCCTTATTGTATCACCAGCTATAATGACATCCGTCAATTTGCAAACCCATCAAGTAAACAATCCAACCACTCACCAACGCATTCATCCACCATCATCTTCATTCACCAGATCATTCATATCCTTTCACAACAACCTATTTATCCACAAACCCATCCATTCATCAACCCCATCCATTTATCAACCAATTCATTCATCAATCCACCCACTTATCAACCAATCCATCCATCAACCCTCCATTCACAACTAGATTTATTCACCAATTTATCCATTCAACATTCTATTCAATCAGCAACCCATTCAACTACTCACCACCTCATCCATTTACCGACCCATTCATTCATCAACCCATTTATCAACAAACTTATCCATACATCACCTCTTCCATTCAACACCTCATACATCACCCCTTCCATTCAACACCTCATCCATCACCCCTTCCATTCAACACCTCATCCATCACCCCTTCCATTCAACACCTCATCCATCACCCCTTCCATTCAACACCTCATCTATCACCCCTTCCATTCAACACCTCATCTATCACCCCTTCCATTTAACACCTCATCCATCACCCCTTCCATTCAACACTTCATCCATCACTCCCTTCCATTCAACACCTCATCCATCACCCCTTCCATTCAACACCTCATCCATCACCCCTTACATTCAACACTTCATCCATCACCCCTTCCATTCAACACCTCATCCATCACCCCTTCCATTCAACACCTCATCCATCACCCCTTCTATTCAACATCTCATCCATTCACCAACTCATCCATTCATCATCCCATCCATGTACCAGCCCCATACATATTCAATCTCTTACATATACCAACTTATTCATCCATCCACCAATCCGTCAATTACCAAACCCAACTATTCACCAACCGCACTATCCATCAATCCATCTATCCACTAACCCATGTATTCATGAAACTATCCATTCACCAACCTATTCATTCATCATCCAATCGATGGTCCAATCATATTATCCAATCATCAAACCCAATCATATTCATTGGTCTACCCAGGATGGACCACATGACGGACGGACACTAGTGGACCCTAGGTCACTTGTCTACAGAAGAAAGAAGAAAGAAGAGAGAAGAGTGAAGAGGAAGAGATGGTGAATCCATGTTAAGAAATGATGCCTAGTGTCCCTTGCTGGTGACAGCAGCACTACGAGCCAGTAAACAGGTTCTCAACTCGTCCTCTTAAAAATAACGATGCTTTTCGCTCCCCATCATGGTGGGGATGGGATTTGGGGGGACGATGGGGGGGGGGAGTGAAATGTTACCTCCCCCTGTCCCTCGGGAACTAAACCTGGTTCCCGCCAGACAATAGCACTGACATGCTACGCTGGCCTCAGTTGAGAGGGAATATGGCAGACAGTGTGGTAATGTGAGCAGACCTGGGAAAAGAAACATAACTCATGTCTGGTGGAGACCTGGATCTGCCCTGGAGGTTTTAAGAAGAATAACTCCCCCCAGGGTAGGTAAAGGTACGTCACTCTTGACCAAGCACATACATTATATTTCTTTGCCTCTACCTATTGACTCAGATGACAGTTTAGTGCAGTTATTGTGCGCTCACGTGCGCGCGAGATCTGGTGACCATAGGGTGACAAGGCCTAACTTGGCTACTATTTAAGGATGACAAAAGGTCATCCTCCTCCTCTGATTGAGCATCAGGAATAACCATTCCCTCAACTCTCTCGGGTGCTGGGATTACTGAAGGTAATTCCAGTTCTTCTCTTGCCACATAAAGTTTCAATTTATTGATGGATGCTTCTTTCAGTCTGGTATTCAAATATACCCTTGATTAGGAAATTTACTGGGCCTGTAGCGAGGTAATCTTATACTCGCTCCATTATCTCATTATCTTTATCTTAATAGCATAACTAATGAGCACTAATTACAGAAGCTACAATCCTTTCCCCAAGTACAGGTAATACTCTTCTCAGCTTGTTGGAGGGAGCTGAGGTGTAGTCACCATATCAGCGAGCGATATGAGCAATAGCGGAGAGTATAATTTCCACAGTCAACAATGTAGCACTCGGCATGTACAGTTCTAATCGACCCAAGACGATACAGCTTCGACACAGAGCAGACAGCAGACAACGACCGCATCGAGCTACAACGCTCTCGTTCCCCGAGTTCAGACACTCGCAATTCCCAATCGAGCCGCCATGTTCTAGCTCCCTAAGTTCAGACACTCGCATTTCCCAATCGAGCCGCCATGCTCTCGTTCCCCGAGTTCAGACACTCGCAATTCCCAATCGAGCTGCCATGTTCTCGCTCCCTGAGTTCAGACACTTACAATTCCCAATCGAGCAGCCACGCTCTCCCACATAAAGCTCCGCGACTCCGGCCTCACTCAGCTCTCTGCTCTGCTCCAAGCTCCGTCTGAACATTTACGACAATGCCACCAACCGACTACTGTAATCAAGACTACTAAATATATATGAAAACTCACTAAACAATGTGTATCTAATCTACCCATCAACGTAACATAAACGTACGTTACAGCCCTAGTTTCTTAATGACTCTATAAGGGCCTCGCTACCTAACTGCTAACTTCCTACTCTCATTGGCGGACGCTGCCTCATTCAATCGCATCACGAGGCTCCCCTCCTTCACTCTTAATGGTTATACCTGCCTATCACAATAATGGGCATTCCCTGTCCTTGCTTTCTTTCATGCTTCAGCTGCTATCCTCCATGCATTCTTCATCTTGGTGAGCATTTCTGAAGGGTAATCCTCTCCATAACTAATAATATGACTGTTAAGGAGACCAGACGCAAAATTACACGAATGTCCAGTGAACAGCAAGAGAGGTTGAGTATTTATTGACTGGTGCACTGCGGTGTTTGTTGCAAATTGAACAAAAGGCAACTGTTCATCCCAAGTGGCCGGATCATTCTCTTCTAAAATGGCAAGCATATCCTTCACCGTTCTATTGGTTCGTTCCACCATGCCGTTCGTTTGGGGATGGTATACTGCTGTTAACGCTGTTGTTGTTTCTAAGAGTTTACATACCTCCTGAAATAACGTACCAATAAAATCCTGTCCCCTGACAGATACTAGAACTTTAGGTGGTCCGAACACCGTATCAAACCTATCTAGAAATTCATCTGCCACTGTTTGGGGGTCTTTCCTAGGAGGGGCTACCAGAGTGGTATACCTGTACCACTCTGGTAGCCCACTAAAACTAGCGCATATCTGTTGCCTGAGTTGTTGCTGTGTAAATCAATTAAAGCAGCCCCCACCCAATCCAAGGGTTCGGCTGTCTCTGAGAACTCCTGGAGTGGGGCTTGTACTTTAGGAGTACCTTTGCGTCTTTGACAGTTCCCGCATGACCTCACATACCTAATTATATGTGATAATTACCCTGGGAAATATAACAATGGCTTAGCCTTTGTGTATGTTTTGTATACTCCCGGGTGACCTGCAATCTTTGACGCATGCGCAAGTTTTAATACTGAAGGCTTAATGCGTTGGGGATAACTAGCTGAAAAAACGCCCTGTCTTTCTGAGCATTTGCATGGTACAACACGATGGTTCCTATATAAAAGGGGTAACGCCAAGGAAAATAAGACTCGCATCCCTACAAAAAAAGACCACTTCTTTGAGTGTAAATTCATTTAAAGAGGAACTTTATTTTCTCGAAAGGTATTTCCCACCTTCCAGATGTTCAATGATTTCCTTCCATCGCTGTTCCTTGATCTGAAGTCCTCTTATTTTATCGCACTGATGATGTTTGGTGCAATTGGAGTTGTTTGGATCACAAGTATGGCGTCTATGCTTAGGAGGACTAGTGCATCTGCACGCTCCTGGCGTCATGTGCTATGGTTCAGGTGAGTCTGCCGCACGACCACGGCCTCCCCCCCCCCCCTCCTCCCGTCGAGAAGAGTCATGCCACTCACCAATACATTCATTAACATTATGCCATTGGTCATGCCATTCACAAGTACATTCATTAACTCTCCCATCCATTAACAATCTCATCCAGTCACCATGCAATCCATTTACCATGCAATCCATTCACCATCCCACCCATTCACAATCCCATCCATTAACCATCTCATCCATCCACCATGCCGTCCGTTCACTACCCCATCCATTCATCATCTCCTCCATTCACCATCCGATTCATTTACAATTCTATGCATTCACTATCCCATAAATTCAGCATTCCATCCATTCACCATTCCATCAATCCATCACATCATATATCCACCATCTCGTCCATTCACAATTCCCACCATTCACCATCCCATCCATTTAAAATTCTGTCTATTCACCATTCTATCGATTCTCTATTCCATGCATTAACAATTCTTTCCATTCACCATCCATTCACCATCCCATCCATTCTCCATTCCATGCATTAACAATTCTGTCCATTCACCATCCCATCCATTCACAATCCCCTCCATTCACATTCCAATCCATGCACTATCTCATTACCATAACTGCACTAGTTATTCACTATCCCATCTATTCAAAATCCCTTTCATTCATCATCATATCCTTTCACCATCCCATCCATTGACTATCCTATCCATTGACTATCCCATCCATTGACTATCCCGTCCATTGACTATCCCGTCAATTGACTATCCCATCCATTGACTATCCCATCCTTAGACCATCCTATCTCTTCAGCAATTGGCATCCGTGTTAGTAAACACCCACATGGTGAACCTCTGTGGACTTAAAGCGGGTATTTAGCGAGTGTCAAATGCTGGTGACTCTGGATTTTTACTTCGTCTGGGTGGAGTTCCTCATTTTGTACAAAAAGGTTAGAGGGTTATGTGAACACAAGAACAGGTCTCGCCCCTCCTCCCACGTACAGATTGAAGTGCTTCAGGGCCATTACTAGCGCCAATGCCTCTTTCTCAACGGTACTATAGGCCTGCTGGTATTTCACAAACTTCTTAGAGTAGAAAGCTACTGGCCTATGTATCTCACTCCTCTCTTGAGCCAACATGGCCCCTATCCCAACGTCGCTGGCGTCCACGTACAGGATGAATCTGGCTGAGAAATCTGGGGATATTAATACCGGGGCCTCCGTCAACAGTTTCTTGGTCTTCTCAAAAGACTCTTGGCAGGCCTCTCCCCATCTCCATCGCACATTCTTGGATAGTAGCTCGGTCAGGGGATGCGCTACCGTGGAAAAATTCCTGCAGAACCCACAGTAGTATCCTATCATCCCGAGATACCTTAACAACTCTTTACGCGTTCTGGGCACGGAGTATTCCTTAATGGCTGACACTTTGTGATCTACAGGGGTTACTTCTCCTTGGCCGATGATAAAGCCAAGGTACTCTAAGTGGGCCTTCCCAAGCTCGCTCTTGGCTAAGTTTACAGTTAAATTAGCCTCCTCTAGCCTCCTGAACAATTCTTTGAGTCTTTCCAGGTGTGTCTTACAATCGTCGGCGTACACGACGATGTCATCGATGTACACTGTGCAGCCTTCGGCCCCCCTTAGCAACTCATTCATCATGCGATGGAAACAGCTACCGCTGTTTTTCATTCCGAAGGGTAACACCTTGTATTGGTACAGCCCGTCCGGTGTTGCGAAAGCTGATATTTTCCTGGCCGCGGGAGTCAATGAGATCTGGTAGTGCCCCTTGAGCAGATCGACCTTGGATACGTACCTCGCACTGCCCACCTGGTCGATGCAATCGCTCACCCTTGGCATGGGGTGAGAATCTGCCACAGTGATGGAGTTCACCTTTCTGTAGTCTGTACAAAAGCGGAAGGTACCATCGCTTTTCTTCACTAACAAGCATGGGGAACTCCACTCACTGTTGCTAGGCTCTGCAAGGTCGTTCTCAAGGAGATACTCCACCTCCTTCCTCATCAGCTCTCGCTTCTCCGGGCTTACTCTATACGCGCTTTGCTTGACAGGCCTAGCGTCCCTTACCTCCACCTCGTGCGTTACACTCTTGTGTCGTCGGGGCACGTCGGTAAAGAGAGAGAGGCATTCTCCCTTAGTAGGTTCGTCAGGTCCGCGCTCTGTTGCCCTTCCAGGTGTTGTAGCTTGTCCTCGATCTTCGCCAAACTCTCCGTATTGGTGAGACGGGTGCCGTCCGCCCTGGACCACTTTCTTTCCTCCTCTGGAAGTTCCTGGTCCACTTGCATGCACAAAATCATCTTCTGCTGGGGGTCTTGAGACATCGTTCCGTCCTGCTCGGCGGATCCTCCTTCCTCAGGGAAGAAAGGCTTCAGGCGGTCTACATGACACACCTGTTTTTTGCGGGGTCTATCCGGCTTACCGATTTCATACGTTACAGGACCCAACTGCCGTAGCACCTGGTATGATCCCTCGAACCACGACTCGGTCACTCTACTCTTACCCGGCAGCAATACCATCACCTGGGACCCATCCTGGAACTCCCTCGGCGTAGCTCTCTTGTCGTACCATTCCGACATCTTACGCTGCACCTCCATCAGATGTTTCCCAGCTAGTTCCTTTGCTAGAGTGAGACGCTCCTTGAACTTTTGAACGTATTCATTGACCGTTCCCACGGTCACTCCTGGTGTCCATTGTTCTTTCAGCATGGACAGAGGACTTCGCACCTCGTGTCCATACACTAGCTGGAAAGGTGAGAAACCTAACGATTCTACCACCACGTTACGTATGGCAAACAACGCGGGGTATACTGCCTCATCCCACTCAGCCCCCTGTTCTGCGCAGAACACTCTCAGAACGGTCTTCAATGTGGAGTGAAACCTTTCGATCGCCCCTTGCGACTGCGGTCGGTAGGGCGACGACCGAATCTGAGTCACTCCCCAACCTGTCACTGTCTGTCTGAACCACTTAGACTGGAATATACTTCCATAGTCCGTCTGAATTTCTCTGGGCATCCCCACCCAAGAGAAAAATCGCTGTAGCTGCCCGGCTACTCCTCTCGACGTCAAACGTCGCATCGGGATGGCTTCTGGAAATCTGGTGGACGCACACATGATGGTCATCAGGTAGGTATTCCCTCGTTTCGTCCGTGGCAACGGTCCCACCCCGTCGACCAACAGACGCTCGAATGCAGGCCCAAACGCAGGAACAGGGACCAACGGGGCCTTCAGTATCGCGGGTTGGCTCTTCCCTGCCCTCTGGCAAGGTAAGCACGTCTTACAATATCGCCTCACATCGGCGTCCATACTTGGCCAGTAGAAATGATCCCTGATCTTTCGCAGCATCTTGGTCACCCCCAGGTGACCTGCAGAGTCCACAGAGTGCGACAGATTCAACACTGCCGCTTTGCACTGGGCCGGCAACACAACCTGGTGTCTTGAACCTAGAGACTCTTCTCCGGCCTTCAT
Source organism: Procambarus clarkii (assembly GCF_040958095.1). Taxonomy (NCBI): domain Eukaryota; kingdom Metazoa; phylum Arthropoda; class Malacostraca; order Decapoda; family Cambaridae; genus Procambarus; species Procambarus clarkii. The sequence continues at coordinate 2,494,311 of NC_091210.1, read as the reverse complement.
CCTCACAGGCCTCCACTGTCTCATCAGCATGCCGTTCCGTATGTAAAAATGAGTGGCCCTCTCAGGACCAACACGTCCTCCTTTGGCCTCATGAATTAATTCGGGGAACTCTATCTGCTGCAACTCTCCAAGACGAGTGCGGTCTACCCCTAGAGAACTGGTGAGGGTCACCTGTAACTCACCATCCGGGCTGCCTTCGCCCTCCGCTCGTTCTCCTGGTCCCATGAACAGGCGGTCGATTCCCAGGCTGTCGGACGTCTCCTCGTCAGCCCTATCAGATCCACACCCTCCGTGTCCGTCGCACTGCCTCGGCATCACAGCACAAACCGGGAACGCCACCGTGGTGATTCCTTTCTCGTCCCCACAGGCGTCTAACACTCTGCCTGTCTCCTTATAGTGCTCTATGCACTCCTCGCCCTTCACGAGGTTCGGGAGGACACATCCTCCACATGCGTCATTTCCCAAGATTTGTGCCTCCATCTTGGGCATTGATGCACAGACCCCCACCACTAGGGTCTGGCAGCCATAATCAGAATTCAGAGTCACCTGGTGTAGGGGCATCCTCACTGGGCCTCCCACAGTGGTCACACTTGCCACCCCCACACTGGTACTCTCGTAACCCTCGGGGAACAGGGTTTTGCTCACCAAGGTAAAATCTGCCCCAGTGTCTCTCAATATCTTCACCGGGATGGGGTCTGCGTCCCCCATCCTTACGGTTCCCTCACACACGAATGGGTGAACTCTTTTCTCCCCACTCAGTACGGGTTCATCCCGCACCCTCTCGGCCATCTGGTCCTCGACCCTCACGAAGGCAACGTTCCCCCGCTGCTTAGGGCGTCTGCAGTCCCGCGAGAAGTGTCCGAATCCCCGACAATTGAAGCAGCGAAGCTTCCCCTGTCGGAGACCATCCACCACCGCTCGCCCTGGCACCGCCTCCAGAGGCTGTCGCTCCGTGTGTCTTCCTCGCACCATCCGTCGACTCCTTCGTCGCAGCAACAACTCCTGAGCTCTCAGCTTGGGACTTCTTTACCGGCTCCACAGCACTCTTCGATCCTCTGTTGTCCCCACACGAGAGGTGGGACTTGGGAGAACTCGCTCCTGTCCTCCTGTCGCTCCTTTCTACCATATCCGGAGTATACGGGCGGTCGGTGCTGTCCCTCTCGGCGTGGGCACAAGGCTTCTTCCAGCATGTTAGCTCTGTCGGCTGCGGCCCTCAGGGCCTTTATGTCCGCCTCCTTTACTCTAACCCTGATCTCAGGAGAGAGCACGGACATAAACTTCTCCATGACCATAAGCGTCTTGACATCCTCAGCCAACTTCGCTCCTTCAGACTCCAGCCACTTAAGGAACTTCCTCTCCATATCCCTCGCCGTCTCCGCATAAGATTTTCCTGGCGAACGGGTACATTCCCTGAATCTCTTCCTGTAACATTCCGGCGTTAGCTTGAAAGAATGGAGCACAGCTCTCTTTACAGCATCGTAGTTGGTGCACTCCCTGAGGTCGAGCATGTTGTAGGCTTCACGAGCTTCCCCGGTGAGCCTACTCTGAACCTGCTCCGCCCACTCCGCCCTCGGCCACTTCTTCAAGGTAGCGACCCTCTCGAAGTGGTCGAAGAAACCTTCAGCTTCGTTTGGTACAAAGACCGGCAAATCTCGCTCCCTCACTCGGCGGTCTTCCTGCTGTGGCGGAACAGGTGGAGCTAGCCCTAGCTCAGCTCGCTTCAGCTCCACATCCTTGTTAGCTTCTATCTCCTGCTGTTTAAGCCTAGCTTCTAGCTCGCGCTCCTCTCGCCTTAGCTGTGCTTCTCGCTCTTGTTCTTCCCTGCGCAGCTGTGCCTCTGCTTCTCGCTCTTCTTTGCGCTGCTGTGCCTCTCGCTCTTCTCGTTTCAGCTGAGCTTCTTGCTCACGCTCCTCCTTGCGCAGCTGTGCCTCTCGCTCTTCTCTGCGCAGCTGTGCCTCTGCTTCTCGCTCTTCCCTTCTCAGCTGTGCCTCTCGTTCCTGTTCTTCCCGCTTCAGTTGTGCTTCCAGCTGCAGCTTCATTATCTCCAGCTTAACGCTGCGCCTGCTGCCGCTGGATCCTCTGCTGCTCCCACCAATGCTCAGATGTTCTCCCATACTGGCAGGTGATTGTGGCCGTTCCACCCCCAAAGCTTCATCTCGTGCCCTGAGCTGTGCCATGATCTCCAGTCTTCTCTCTCCCACTTTGGAAGATCTCAGCTTTATCCCAAAGTGGTCTGCTATCGATTGTAACTGTGCCTTGGTGCACTCCTCCAACACCTGCTCATCTCTAGTATCAATGAACCTTGTTACCTTATCATCCTCCATCTTGTGCTATGAGTGATAACCTGTACCTGATACCTAATACCACTGCAAAGTACCACAACTGCAACCTTTATCTTGATCGTTATCCTGGCAAGGTCGCCAATGTCGGAGTTCACCACAAGAGGGGCGAGTAACAGTATACCCAAGGTCACTCACCGTAGCCCTGTGGGTCTTTACTCTATCCTCGCGGCGCCACTGTATGCCAGGAGAGTATCCCAGTCAATCCCAACCGGCCTCTGATCGAGAATGAATGAGAACACAGCTTGTTCTCTTAACTGCTGTGTGCCCGCCCCGACACAAGGCTCTACTACTAACCGTAAGGTCGCCAACTGGTGTTTCCTGTGTCCAGTAACACGTCAGTGGTTTTGTTGAATTGTGATAACAGTGGCAAGAACACACTCAATAGGTCTGATATCAGGCAGGTATTTATTTCTATCACTCTATTTCCTTTCATGTATTATATAGCCACAAGAAACATGGAGGGGATGATATAAACGCCAAGGTATTTTGTGTTTTACTTAAAACTCAAGACATCACATCTGTATATCAACAAGTAAACAGCTATTTCATGCATAAGTCGCTCGTTCCCACATATAATCATGAACTCGCCAAGCTGGAAATGCTCCCCCTCACGTCAATGTCAAAATCAGCTGGGCGACTCTCACCGCGCGAATGTTCATTTATCTGTTTGTCTGGCGCGAGGCACCTGTTTCTTTAAATTCTCAAGGATCACAAAATGTTCAAACAACACAATATCTGTGACAATAGCAATAGGACGTCAATACTTCACTGCACTGATTTTGAGCTCAATCAAACATTTCTATATTAATGAACACAATAATTCACTATCATGGTATAACACACTGCACCTCATTTAATGATAACACATGCAAGTATATATTACTGGAGTTCTCAGTAATTCCTTTTGTGGGCGAATATTCAATTGATCACTGCACACATGAATGGTTATTCAATACACAAGCATAGACATATATTTATCTATATATATATATATATATATATATATATATATATATATATATATATATATATATATATATATATATATATATACATATATAGATAAATCATAGACATCAATAATAGTAATAAAATGGTTACTGGGCACATAGCCTAACACCAAATACTGGCACATTTATATATATATATTCTCTCACTAAATGATCATATTAAAGTCTCATGAAAGACATTATCAACACAGTAAATTCATCAATTACTCCGGGTGCCTGCACACACCAATAATAATAATAGATACCGTGAGTGCTCTATGTAGCCCTACTCTGCACACTCGTTCCTTACTGTGACATAGGTGAGCCTTGCTCACGACATACAAAATACTCTGGCTAAATAATATAGCTGACTAAAGGGGAATTGGGAGGGAAACTAGAATCACCTACTTCCACCTATCCTCCGGTGAGAGTTGAGTTGTAGGTCCTGGTCCAGGCTCCCGCCTCGTGTAGGAAACGCCCCCACACACACCCTGTCGTGTCCTCCAGGAACCCAATCAACGTCCCAACATAAACGCGTCGTCTCCGTGTTCTGTCCTCCGCGGGTCCGTGCCCCTCCTCCACGTCTTGTAGGGTTGGAGTCGGTCTCCCGGCCGTCAACTTCTCCTCCCAACTACGGCTGCCAACCTACGTCTCGGCTGCAGTCGTAGGGATTCCCAATTAGTATCTTCTTTCACTGCTTCCCAGTGGATTGGCCCAGCCGCTACATCGTCACTGTGAAGCTATCAGACGTCCCAGACGATACTACCTTGACTTCACCTGCACAGCACCCGACCCTGGAGCACTTGACGCTCAATATTCCGTCAATTCCCTCTTCGGTCCACACATGGAATGAAAGAAGACCTCCCGGTGTACTTGCAGACTACGGGTGACGCGTAAGATCCACGGGAGTGGCGTATTACTGTCAGATTGACAGAATCAACCTTCACACATCCGTCCACCTTGTCGTGTCGTGACAGACTGATGGCGCCGCCGTGGCGCTATGACCGGACCCCCCTGCCTTCGTGACGTCATACTTACGAAGGGAGGTTTTCATTGGCTCCCTGTGCCACATCGCTGTCGGTGACCAATCTGGTGCCACTGACGTCACACAGTTTTGACGGCAAAACGGAGGAGCCCGTTCCGTATTGGCTTCCTAAAGGGCCTATACCACAGGCCAAAATACTTTTCTTTCACGAATTTCTCGCCACCTCGAGAACACTACACTCTCCCACATATATCAAACTGATGCCTGCGACGTAGAGAACGCTCGGGTACAGTGAACATGACTCTTACAGCAGGCGTGGGAGAAATATAAGGGGGGGGGGGGGGAACACCGTAACAATACTCATTCCTTTGAATGTTTGCTGACGATGCAAAAATTATGAGAAGAATCAAAATAGATGAAGATAGACAGAGACTACAGGACGACCTGTAGGAACTGCTAACCCATTCCTCCAGGAAACTGGAGGAATGGTTTAGGAAATGGCTGCTAAAGTTCAACTCAGGAAAGTGTAAAGTAATGAAATTAGGCGAAGGGAGCAGAAGGCTGAACACAAGGTACCATCTGGGAGGTGAAATCCTACAAGAGTCAAATAGAGAGAAAGATCTGGGGGACGATATCACACCGAACCTGTCTCCAGAGGGCCACATCAAAAGGATATCATCAGCTGCATATGCAAGACTGGCCAACATAAGAACTGCCTTTAGAAACTTGTGTAAGGAATCGTTCAGGACCCTGTATACCACTTATGTAAGACCAATCCTGGAGTATGCAGCTCCAGCCTGGAGTCCATACCTAGTTAAACACAAGACGAAGTTAGAGAAGATTCAGCGGTATGCCACCAGACTCGTCCTAGAACTGAGTGGAATGAGTTACGAGGAAAGGCTAAAGGAGCTGAACCTCACAACCCTGGAAAACAGAAGAGTAAGGGGAGACATGATAACCACCTACAAAATTTTCAGGGGAATTGACAGGGTGGACAAAGACAAACTCTTTAGCGTGGGTGTAACACGAACAAGGGGACACAGTGGAAACTTAGTACCCAAATGAGCCACAGACACGTTAGAAAGAATTTTTTCAGTGTCAGAGTAGTTAAAAAATGAAACGCATTAAGTAGTGTTGTGGTGGAGGCTGACTCCATACACAGTTTCAAATGTAGATATGATATAGCCCAATAGGCTCAGGAATCTGTACACCAGTTGATTGACAGTTGAGAGGCGGGACCAAAGAGCCAGAGCTTAACCCCCCACAAACACAACTAGGTGAGTACCGATTGCTTTGAAATTTTGACACAAAGTTGCATTCGAATAGGCGCGTCTTTTTATAGGCCTACTATGTAGATGTCACACTTGTGATAGGTAAAAACATGTGTTGTTGAAAAACAGCGCCATCTGTTGCACATAATATCAACATATACACATACTAAATATGTCATGAATTCCATTTCAATGTTTCCGATTGTATTGATAAATTTGATTTTCATAGGTTTCGATTTATTTTAGTTTTTATTTAGTTCTTTTGTGTCACATTGTGTTGGAATTAGCTGTGTTGTTTACCATACCGTTTATTTCGTAAGTATAATTATAGATACCACACCTGTGACAGGTAAATCAATGCTTTTTCTTGAAAAACAGCGCCATCTGTTGCATGTAAGAGCAACACACATGCTATACTAAATAAGTTACAATTACATTTCAATGTTTCTGATTGCAGTGATAAAATGAATTTTCCTAAATTTTGATATATTTTCATTTTGATTTAATTATTTTGAGTTAATTGCATTGGAATTGAGCTGTGTTGTTTACTATGCTGTTCATTTAGTGAGTATAGATTGTTTTTCATAATTTCATTTAATTTTTTAACTGTTTTTCTTATATTTCAGTGATGGGAACATCAGATCACTTGATGTTCAAAATTTTCTGTTGGGACTATCAGACCATTTGGGAAGGCATCGGACGAGGGAGTGGGGAATGGTGGGGATGACGAGGGGACGGAAGTGAGAGATGATGAGGAGGACGAGGGGACAAGGGAGGAGGTAATGGTAGGGAAGGACGAGGGGACAGGTGAGTTTTGGATGGTGAGGACGAGGGGACAGGTGAGTTTTGGATGGTGAGGACGAGGGGATGGGGGGAATGGAGAATGATGGAGAGGACAAAGAGACAGGGGTGTGGAGCATGGTGGGGAGGAAGAGGGAACAGGAAAGGTTGCTGTGGCTCAGTAACGCACATGCATTGGTGAGCCACAGCAGTGCGTGGCCGGGTACTGCTAGTAAATAGATATATAAAAAGGGAATATTACTATACTTATGTACAAGTGTCCCTTTCGAACAGGACACAGGACACTCAAAACGCACACACAATGCAGAATCCGTCAATCCCAGTGTTTCCACACCACTCAGTACCTTAAAGCCGCCTCCTCACTAGACGTCATTCACGTTGACCACACTCGCCAGCCAGGGCAAGAAACTGGAGCCATTTGTCACTATCACACCAACCCCCATTAGATGGTGTTGTCTAAGTAGCGTCCAATTCCAGGAGGAGTCCGAGTGCAGACTCCTAGATGGGGCAGGAACTAACAGGGCACATTCGGACGGTAGTGATGACTCCGTAACATCCCAGAACTAAGAAACATGAGTTACGAGGAAAGGCTGCGTGAGATGCACCTCACGACACTGGAAGACAGAAGAGTAAGGGGGAGACATGAACTCTACCTACCAAATTCTCAGAGGAATTGACAGAGTAGATAAGGATAAACTTGTTAACACGGGTGGTACGCGAACAAGGGGACATAGGTGGAGACTGAGTACCCAAATGAGCTTCAGGGACTTGAGAAAGAACTTTTTTAGTGTCAGAGTAGTTAACAAGAGGAATGCACTAGGCAGTGATGTGGTGGAGGCTGACGCCATACACAGTTTCAAATGTAGATATGATAGAGCCCAGTAGGCTTAGGAATCTGTACATCAGTTAATTGACGGCTGAGAGGCGGGACCAAAGAGCCAGAGCTCAACCCCCGCAAACACAACTAGGTGAGTACACACACACACACATAAAAGACTATAAAAACTGTTATCTGTGTATAGCTAAAAGGGCTAATATTTGGTTTAGAAAATCAACATTTTAAGAACCTTTGATTTTTTTATATCATAAATTACAGTGAGACCTTTCTACAACCTACTACCTTTCTACAATCAGACAATAGAGGCCGATATATAACAGTGTTTGGCGCCCTCCGACACAAGTGGTTGAGACCTGCTGGGCACTGGGAAGTACCGTGCTTCTTGAGCCTCTAGCTTCCAGTCTTAATGGGGAACTAGTGAGTATAGTGTGACCTGTTCCCTTCTCCATGGATGACAGAGAATTGAAAACTGTTTGTTATAGTTCAGCTTGGACTTAAATATGAGTTATATACATGTATTTGTTTACTGGACGGTATAGTGCAGTTTGAACGGAGTTTACACTGGTGACAGAAACTTTGTTGCTTATATATTTGATTTAGTTCTGGGTGGTATAGTGCAGCTGGAAGTCATATATACGGGTCACAGAAAAGACTTGCAAACTAAGCGATTCATTGCTGCTAAGACTTGTCACAACGGGTGACAGAGACGTGTACTTCTGCTCGGATGACAGATGAAACTTACCTGTCTAATTGTACAGTTTGTACCATTCTCCACGGGTGACATACTAGACTTAATTCCACACTGGGTAGTGTAGTGCATCTTGGACACATCACAAATGGTAACATAGACTTGGATATGGCGTCGGGGCTTACATAACAGTATTGAATATTGCCCTTGGAGGACAGATGACATATAGTGAGCGGTATAGTGCAGCTTGGACCCTTAACCAGGTACAATAGTCAATTGTGTTCTGGAACGAAACTATTCAGTACTACAACTTACTCAGTAGCTCTGTTCTCTCTTTGTTCCATGATGATTCCAAAGCTTTTGACAAATGTGAACCCATTACACTTTTTCAAAGAACTGCTTAACAGAAAAGTATGTCCTGTCATTGCTAGATTTCTATACTTTTCTTATTCATGCAATGTCGGTGTGAAAAGGAGTAATGTCCACTCTGAAGATTTCTCACTAAAATGGAGTCGAACAAGGTACAGTTTTCAGTCTTATACTATTTGCTCTCTATCTTCATCCATTGTTGATGGAGTTAAAATCCCGTCGAGCTGGCAGACGCAGAGGCACAACTAAGGTCAATGTTTTCTGTTACGCTGATGATCTAGTTCTGCTCACACCGACATAAGATTCTTTGAAGATCTTGAGAGGAATATGTGAGAGCTATAATGCAGAATACAACCATACTCTCAATCTAGCCAAATGTGCTATAGTTCCCATTATCTCACACGATCCGTTTTATATTGATCCGAAACTAAAGTTACTGTGCAGAGAGATTACTGAAAGTTTTTTTGAAAAGCACTGGGTCATATCCTCTCCTCAAAGGGTCCACGTTAATTTTTCTGATGCTATTATAGACCTAAAATTAAGAATGTCATTATGTCATTATGAGTGAATTCGATCAACTTGAAACACGGTCGAAATTAACAGGCAATGTCTGAGCCCGCATGACTGTGATCTATGCCCGCATGACTGTGATCTATGCCCGCATGACTGTGATCTATGCCCGCATGACTGTGATCTATGCCTGCATGACTGTGATCCATGCCCACATGATTGTGATCTATGCCTGCATGACTGTGATCTATGCCCGTATGACTGTGATTTATGCCGCATGACTGTAATCCATGCCTGCATGACTTTGAACTATGCCCAAAAGACTGTGATCTATGCCCGCATGATTGTGATCTATGCCCGCATGACTGTGATCTATGCCCGCATGACTGTGATCTATGCCCGCATGACTGTGATCTATGCCCGCATGACTGTGATCTATGCCTGCATGACTATGACCTATGCCTGCATGACTGTGAACTATGCCTGCATGACTGTGAACTATGCCACCTTCAAAGTGTTGATTTTGGTAACCTTAATTGTGAATGGAGAAAATGTTCAAGACGAATCTTGGGTGTTTATCCATGCACTCATTGCAATCTCATAACGGGCCTTATGTCCACATCTACACTTCAAGAAATTGTTTACAAACGAATGGCATCCTTTTGTTTGAAGGGAATCGCACATTCAGCAAACTCAATCAATTCCTTTTTATTTATTATAGTCACTGCCACTCCTACTATCCCAGAAGAACAAACTTAGTTGTCAGGTAATACAACTTAAGAATGAGTGATACATATATATCATGGTGCAGCAGGTATACAGCATACAATAAAACAACTTGTCAGCAGTAAAAGCAGTGAGACCCCCAGCTGGATAATTGTAATTTTGAAGGAACTGCTGTGACAAAGAGACGCCTTACTGTTAGGAATGTTGAGTTCTATGGAAGTCAGATCTATGTTGCTTGAACTGTGTTGGGAATGATTTTGATCTGGGTTTGCCCCAGAATCATATACATGGAGACTGCCTAAGGTGTATTTTTTTTTTTTTATAAAGCCATTGAAAGATTAGTTTAAATTAATCCTTTAAACTGTATTCTCAATGTCAGACATTCATATTATGTTTTTTAACACTTTCTTTAAGATAAATAGTTCACTGTAAACCTATGTAAACTAACCAACTATATAAATGTACTAAACATACATTCATTTACAATATTTTTTTAATGTATTGTTTGTAAGTGCAGCTTGGACCGTTCATCACGGCCGACAGAGACTTACCTGTATCCTGTTTGGTTATGCGCAGCTTGGACCCTTCACCGTGGGTACAATTGCAGTCAATCAAGTAACCATTGATGGTTAGTGTACCAAGCTGGGTGGAGCAGTAGCGATCTGTGGCAACAAACAAAACCAATATTTTATAAATATCTTGGGTAATGTTTTTTGTTATTTGCTTACATATGTATTAATTGTGTTTTACATATCATGATTTCTATTTAATTTTAATTAGTTTCAATATTTTTAATTATTATTACTATTAATTTAATTACTATCATTATTTAAATTGGAATTATTGCTAATTTAATTATTATTATTATTTCTTTTTAACAATTCCATGAATTTTTATATAGTGACAGTGTTTCGTGTAGATGTTACTGAATTCAGCAAACTTGTTCATGAAGAACTCCTCCAAATCCAAAGAAAATGTTTTGAACGAGACGAATGTCATCTATGTCTTTCCACGCTCACTTTGGGAATGGCAGCCCCAACAATCTCTGTACATAGGCAAGACAGTATGACTATTGTGGTGCATTTTAAAAATTTGTGGGCGAGATAGGGTGTGAAATTCCCATTCATTTTCACGAAAAATTCCCATAGACTTAAATGTAATTTTTCCAGCAGACGTTTCCTATGTTTTTTAAATGGTATTACATAGACTTGTCATTTTCAAATTTTGGTGTAAGATGAAGTTTGAAATTATCAGTCTTAAGTGTAAACTACCTGTTGATTTCAATGTAATTTTTCTTCCAGAAGACTTTTCCTGCAAAATTTAAATGGTGTGACTTAGAGGACCCGTTTATTTTTTTGGGAAGAGAGATGTGGTATGAAGTTCCTGTAGATTTACATGTAAAATTCCCATAGTGTTAAAGGTAAACTTCCCAGCCTGTAGACTTAAATGGAAATCTTAGGGTCAAGACTTAAATAGAGTTTTTTGGTCATACTCTCTAGATTTAAATTAATTTCCTAGGCCATCGAATGTAAACTACCTTGGTCATAAATTTGAATGTAAATTTCCTAGCTCATAGACTTTATTGCAAACTCTTCCAGTAGACTTAATATTTAATCTCCACAATTTTCCTAGGCCATAGGCTTAAAAAGAAGTCCCCACAGAGTTCCAAAGTTTCCTATCCAAGATATTCGTCTCCGGGTTTACAATTAGTTTACTAACGGCGGACGTCTCAGTGACTTTGCAATAGAGCAGTCTGTCATCCATCACCTTACACCTGCCATCCACCCGAGCACCACCACTGCCGCTGCCGCCATTGCAAGCCAAGCACTAGTGTTAAGCTGATTCCTCTAGTTTCTCTTATCATTGTTTGTTATTGTTCAGTTTCCACGTTGCAATTCACCCATTAGATGTCTCGAAAGGTATTCAACTAAAGGTTTCCTAACCTAACCTGACCTAACATCTGGATCAGATTGTAGGCAGGGGAAAGAATAATTATTAACAATTAAAATCGCATTTACAAACATTCCTCTGGGCGGTGTGTGTGTACAGGGAATAAATCTCATAAGCACTGTCTCCAGCAGGTAAGCTCGAGGAAGAGAGACAAAGACAGGAAGAGGCAGATAAAGAAAGGGAAAGAGACGGAGGAAGATATGATGACCAAACCACACTTCAGGACGAAACGAAACGTCGTCGTTTCTTCATTAACTGGTGTTTCGTTTGGTCATTATATCTTCAGCCACGTTATTGTGACTCATCGTTTGCATAGGGAAGCAGAGAGAGATGATGGAGGTAAGAGTGTGAGTAATTATTCCCAGGGGTACCCCATGGTAATTCCCTTCCCGACAAACACACACCGAAACTACGACGTTATTACAAAGTTCGAACAAGTTTTAACACCTCCTAACCAATTATAACAGCCAATATAGCAAGTTGTAAAAACGTTCTAATACGTCATAAACACGCTAAGCCAAGATGTAACAACTTTATTACAAGTTGTAACAAGCGGAAAATAGAGACAGTTTCGGTTTTTGTTTCCAGGGTTATAACCTTTGCATTCCTTCATCTCCTATACAAAAGTATGGGAGATGTATTGTATAACACTTATATTCGTTGAATAGGAAAAATGCAAACAATGATTCATATTCTAGGTAGGAACTAAAGACGTGTATATTAGTCTACATATTATACACTACATAGTATTAGATAATTAGTAAACATTGCGCTAACTTTCCCCTTCACTTAAAAAAGGAGCATTCAATGACTCACAAAAAATTATTTTTCTAAAGTTTCTCAACTGACTATAGAAAAGGTTTTGCACCAGGTTTTGTCATAACCAAAAACTGGAATAGATATTTAAATCTTTTCGTCCGTAATATTACAAAGGGTTTTTAGCATTGTTATTTGTCACTATATATGAAATACACTTAGTAACAAGTGTTAATATTTTGTTTGTGAATTATTTTATGCAAATAGCAATGGACCTGTAATAATGTTTTTTATGAAGGATTCTGTAATATTTGTCTCAACTGTTTGATTTCACAGAAACTTCCCTATGTTTAGGATATGGCCCAGCCAATAATCATTAGCAGTTGCAAGAAAATCGTGCAGTATCTGCCCTATCTACTTGTGGAACAATCATTGCCACAAATCATTGACACCATTTTACTCAAAATTGTCAGTGAACGTCTTTTAAAATTCAGATTTTTTATATATACTAAGCAATTATAATTTTATTTTTAATTTTAAAATAACAAATTATATTTTGAGTTACCTTGTGAGGATATGCTTCCTAATGGCACAGATTTATGCCTGCTCTTATCGTTTATGGTTGCTTGTATGTGTGCTTGTATGGCACAACTTCGTTATTTGTCATCCACTGTGTGTCAAGTTTGGTCTGAAGAGTCTAAAGACGTCATCAGGTTTGACCTGGGTCATATAGTCCTGTTGCAACTGAGTAAACAGATTAACAGTATCAGGCCTGGTGTACCTTTACAGAGGAGAAGTGAGTTTTGGTGGATACTGTGGTGGGAGGGGCAGAGATGGGCCCTTTCTCCTCAAAACCATTAGGTTCTAACCACAATCCCTCTTTTCCCCCTTTCTGAGACAATTTTGCTTTTCGCTGGATGATGTGGAAACCAAACCACGACTCTGGCTGAGGAATAGGTGCGCGTGCCAATCAGATACGTTTACAGAAAAGGCGAGAATGCCTAGCTTTTGCCATTGGTCAACAGGGGACGCTATCACGGTATCCTGGAGAGCATGTGGGCGTCATTCAGACTCCAGATTTCAAGAAGAGTGGACGCTGCCACACCAGAGCTCAGGGTCAAGTCGAGGGGAGAGTGTAGCTTCTTGCCCAGGACAGAGCGTGCTCGCACATGCCAAGTCAAACCCGTCATGCGATGTGTGTGTGTGTGTGTGTGTGTGTGTGTGTGTGTGTGTGTGTGTGTGTGTGTGTGTGTGTGTGTGTGTGTGTGTGTGTGTGTGTGTGTGTGTGTGTGTGTGTGTGTGTGTGTGTGTGTGTGTGTGTGTGTGTGTGTGTGTGTGTGTGTGTGTGTGTGTGTGTGTGTGTGTGTGTGTGTGTGTGTGTGTGTGTGTGTGTGTGTGTGTGTGTGTGTGTGTGTGTGTGTGTGTGTGTGTGTGTGTGTGTGTGTGTGTGTGTGTGTGTGTGTGTGTGTGTGTGTGTGTGTGTGTGTGTGTGTGTGTGTGTGTGTGTGTGTGTGTGTGTGTGTGTGTGTGTGTGTGTGTGTGTGTGTGTGTTGTGTGTGTGTGTGTGTGTGTGTGTGTGTGTGTGTGTGTGTGTGTGTGTGTGTGTGTGTGTGTGTGTGTGTGTGTGTGTGTGTGTGTGTGTGTGTGTGTGTGTGTGTGTGTGTGTGTGTGTGTGTGTGTGTGTGTGTGTGTGTGTGTGTGTGTGTGTGTGTGTGTGTGTGTGTGTGTGTGTGTGTGTGTGTGTGTGTGTGTGTGTGTGTGTGTGTGTGTGTGTGTGTGTGTGTGTGTGTGTGTGTGTGTGTGTGTGTGTGTGTGTGTGTGTGTGTGTGTGTGTGTGTGTGTGTGTGTGTGTGTGTGTGTGTGTGTGTGTGTGTGTGTGTGTGTGTGTGTGTGTGTGTGTGTGTGTGTGTGTGTGTGTGTAGGAGAGTGGGTGGGTGTAGGAGAGTGGGTCCAAAGTGACCCAGGAGTCATGACGGACAATAATTAATGTTGAAGTTTCAGGACTATGCTGGAGCTCATTATGGTCAGTGTCTGCTGATTGGCCAGCTCGTGTGGTGTAATCAAGTTACTCCTGTGACGTGGAAGGAAAAATGGGCATCCGAAAGTGTAGAAATTCATCTGATGCAGCTTGAGGTGGTCCTCAACGACTTTGTGCGGATTCAAGGTCGGGCTCCCTCGCTGACGAGGGAGATATTCTTATCTGCATAACTCACCACCAGAGTAGCAAAAGCCTGCTTGCCGTGTGAGGCCACCTATATCATCGTCGGGGAGAATGAATGTCAGTGTATTAAGGAGTAATCGAATGTATAAACGGGCCCATATCTCTTTTTGTAATACTTTAGGGATAAGTAATCACCCAATCTCTGATGGATCAACCAGAGTATATCTTGCGACGTGCTTCCTCTGTGCTGGGATCTATTGAGATTGTGAAGAGTCAAACTGTCATCTCGGTGTGAGTGACAGGTTTTAACATTTCAAGGTGGTGTCGCACCACTGTGAAGTGACTGATGTGTGTATGCCTCACTAGCCTCACATCTTGTCCGCAGAGTCTCGACATCTCATGTCATGTCACTTATTTACATATTTATTCTCTGCCCATGCTTCTAAACTATTCATCAATATTAGCCAAACATCTAATATTTATTCACGTGTCTATATTTCCCTTGACCTCTCAGTTGGGTCTGGTTTGCTGAATACCTCTCATAGGGGGTAGACTCGTTTTTCAAGCTACCTGGGATCATACAACTGCTCTCGCACAAGACTCACATATATGACTTATTGCTAGTCAATATTTTGCTTTTGAATTAGTATATATGTGGTATATTCCCAGTTATATTTCTTTCAAGGCCCAAACTCCTCCTCACGTACCAATTTACTTCTCACAGTACCCGTCCATCGCCGTAGACAGCATAATACAGAGCAGCTACCTCCTATTGAAGGTTCGTAGTTTTGTTTTGAGAAATATTAGTTGTTCTTAGTAAATTATAATAAGCACTATAATTTATTACATAAAATAAAAGTGCTTCACCAAAAAAAATTATATACAGTAGTTTGTGCTATAAAGAATGTATTGTTGGTGCGTCAACAGAAAACGATATTACGTTGAAATGTCTATGGAGTAAACTACTGCAAACAGGATGGTATAGTGTCAACTACCAACTGTAGGATGGGTATAGGGTCCACTTCCACCTGTTAGGTGGGTAAGGGGTCCATACCACTTGTAGGATGGGTCTGGGCCCATCAACTGCCCATAAGATGGGTATAGGGACCACTATCATCCACAGGATATCCATGGGGTGCACTACTGCCCACTGGATGGGTATATGTTCCACTTCCACCCAAAGGATGTGTGTGGCATCTACTATACCGCCCACAGGATGGGTATGGGGTCCACAATTACCCACAGGATGAAAATTTTGTCTACTACCACCCACAGGATGGGTATGGCCTCCATTGCCGCCCGCAGCGTGAAAATAGGGTCCAGTACTGTCCACGGAATGGGTATATGCTTAACTACTGCCGACATTATGAGTATATCGTCTACTACAGCCCACAGGATGGGTATGGGGTTAACTACCACCCATAGGACGCATATGGGGTAAATTACCGCCCTTAGGGTGGGTATTGGGTCCATTACCGCCCACAGGATGGGTATGGTTCCCACTGTCGCCCACACGATAACTATGGTGTCCACTAACGCCCAAAGGATGGGTATGGCCTCCACTGTCACATACAGGATGAGTATAGGGTCCAGTACCGCCCACAGGTTGGGCATGGGTTCATTACACCCCACAATATGCTAATGGGGTCAAGTACCGCCCATAGGATAAGTATGGGGTCCACTACCGCCCACAGGATGTGTTTGGGGACCACTATCATCCTCAGGAAGGTTCACTACCGCCGACAGGATGGCTTTGGGGACCACTATCTTCCACGGGATGGGTAAGGGGGGTCGACTTCCGCCCACAGGGTAGGTATGGGGGTCATGGCCATCCACAGGATAGGTATATGCGCCACTACCGTCCACAAAATGAGTATGGGGTCCGCTACCGCCTACAAGATGGGTATGAGGTCCACTACCGCCCACATGATGGATATTGGGTCAACAACCACTCACAGGATGGGTATGGGGTGGGGGCACTACTACCCCCCAGGATGGGTATGGGGTCACTACCACCCACAGGATTGATATGGGGTCCAATACCGCCCACAGGATGGGCATTGGGCCCAATATCACCCACAGGATGGGTATGGGGTCCATTACCGCCGACAGGTAATGGGGTAATGGGGTAATGAGCAAGGGGTCCTCTACCACCATCAGGATGAGTATTTTGGGTCCACTACTGCCCATAGGATGAGTATATGGGATTTATAATTATAATAAGCACTATTAGTTTATTATAATTTATTAGGTAAATTATTACTACTTAATTATTATAATTAAGTACCTAATTTCATCTTCATAATTTCCTACTTTGTGATTTAAAATTGTTCTGTATCTAGTGTTACCCCAATCTCCCAATCTTTATACTTAATCCAATCAACATTACCATTGTGATCATTGCTATCTTCTTATATGGGCTAGCAATATGCTGTATTGTGCATATTAATCTTTGTTAAATTATTATTCAAACTGTCAATGCAATCCATCTGAGCTACCTATGTGCTTTAATATACATTCAAATCTATATCATCTCATTTTTGTCTTGCAATGTACCTGTTATCAATTTACAAATTTTACTGTGTTTACCTACTTAAAATATTCTGTAAGATTAAGGACCTGCCCGAAATGCTGCACTTACTAGTGCCTTTACAAGAATGTAATCACTATGCTATGTATCCTTACAATCCCAATGTATCTTCCTGTATATATATATCTATATTAATAAAAATGGAAATGTTCATTTGTTCAAAATCGCTAATCTCCGAAAGCTCTTCACCGATTGCTTTGAAATTTTCACACAACGTTCCATTCGCATCCAGCCAGGTTTATATTTATATACTACATAGATGTCACGTCTGTGACGGTAAAAAGCATGCTTTTTCGGAAAAACTGTGTTTTTCATGTGAGGAAAATTTTCGAAACCTCTTTTCCGATTGCTTTGAAATTTTGACACAAAGTTGCATTCAAATAAGCACGTCTTTTTATATATCTACTATATTCATGCCTCACCTGTGACAGGAAAAAAAAGGCTTTTTAGAAAAAACCCATCATCTGTGGGATGTAAGAGCAACACACGTTAATCTTTGAAAGTTCTTCACCAATTGCTTCGAAATTTTGACACAACGTTGCGTTCGAATAGGAGCGTGGTTTTATATACCTACTATATAGATGCCACCACTGTGACAGGCAAAAACATGCGTTTTTGAAAAACAGCGCCAATTGTTGCACATAATAGCAACACGCACACTTTACTGAATATGTCACAAATTCCACTTCAATGTTTCCGATTGCATTAATAAATTTTATTTTCATAGATTTCGATTTACTAAATTTTTTCTTGAATTATTTTGTGTGATATTGATTTGGAATTGAGCTGTGTTGTTTATCATACCGTTCATTTCGTAAATATAAGTATAGATACCACACCTGTGACAGGTAAAACTATGCTTTTTCTTGAAAAACAGTGCCATCTGTTGCATGTAAGAGCAACACACATACTATACTAAATACCTTTAATTCCATTTCAATGTTTCTGATTGCATTGATAAATTGAATTTTCCTAGATTTTGATTTATTTTCATCTTGATTTAATTATTTTTTGGGAATTGCATTGGAATTGAGCTGTGTTGTTTACCATACAGTTCATTTCGTGAGTATAGTTTATTTACATATTTTTTTTCATATTTTCATTTCATTTTTTAATTGTTTTTCTTATATTTCAGTGATGGGAACATCAGATCACTTGATGTTCCCAATTCTCTGATGGGAACATCAAACCATTTGGGAAGGCATCGGACGAGGGAGTAGGGAATGGTGGGGATGATGAGGGGACAGAAGTGGGAGATGTTGGGGAGTACGAGGGGGTAATGGTGGGGAAGGACAAGGGAAGGGGGAGTTTGGGATGGTGGGGACGAGGGGATGGGGGAAAGGAGAATAGTGGGGAGGACAAAGGGACTGGGGTGTGGGGCATGATGGGAAGGAAGAGGGGATGGTGGAGTGGCTAGCAACCTAAAATACACTATACTCACGAAATGAACGATATGGTAAACAACACAGCTCAATTCCAACAGAATTCAAACAAAATAATTATATCAAAATGAAAATAAATAAAAACCTATGAAAATTCAATTATTAAGTGAAATCAGAAATATTGAAATGGAATTGAAATATATTTAATATAGCATGTGTGTTGCTCTTACATGCAGCAGATGGTGCTGCTTTTCAAGAAAAACATAGTTTTACCTGTTACAGGTGTGTCATCTATACTTATACTTACAAAATGAACGGTATGGTAAACAACACAGCTGAATTCCAACACAATATCACACAAAATAATAAAAAAAATAATAAAATAAATCGAAATCTATAAAAATAAAATTTATCAATGCAATCAGCAACATTGAAATGGAATTGTAACATATTTAGTATTGCGAATGTTGCTCCTAAAACCAACAGATGGCGCTGTTTAAAAAAAACATGTTTTTACCTGTCATGAGTTTGGTATCTATATAGTAGGTATATAAAAACACACGTGCATTCGAATGGATCGTTGTGTCTAAATTTCAAAGCAATCTGTGAAAAACTTTCGAAGATTACATCGTGTGTTGCTCTCACATTCAACAGATGGCGCTGTTTTTCAAAAAAAAAAAATATGTTTTTTCCTGTCAAATGTGAGACATGAATATAGTAGATATAAAAAAAGATTCGCCAATTCGAATGCACCGTTGTGTCAAAATTTCAAAGCTGTCGGTAAAGAAGTTTCGAAGATTTCCCCTCATGAAAAACACAGTATTCCAAAAAACCATGCGCTTTCCCATCACAGACATGACAACTATATAGCATGTACATAAAAACGTGCTCGGATGCGAATGGAACGTTGTGTGAAAATTTAAAAGAATTTCGGTGAAAGAACTTTCGGAGATTAGCGATTTTGAACAAACGAACATTTCCATTTTTATTTGTATAGATTTACTAGCAGTACCCGGCCACGCGTTGCTGTGGCTCAGAAACGCATGTGCGTTGCTGAGCCACAGTAACCTTCCAAGTCCTCCCCACCATCTGCACTACCCTCTTCACCACCACCTTCACCACCATCTTCACCACCATCTTCACCACCACCATCATAGCCCTACTTCCAGTATTCCTAAATTTTAAAACCACTTCCCTTCCCCCTATCACTGATGGCTCTTAAGTCTTCTGGACAGAGCTCTCCTCCTCGCACTATATTACTGCTCCACAACTATATATATATATCTATATAAATAAAAATGGAAATGTTCGTTTGTTCAAAATCGCTAATCTCCGAAAGTTCTTTCACCGAAATTCTTTGAAATTTTCGCACAACGTTCCATTCGCATCCGAGCACGTTTTTATATACATGCTATATAGATGTCACGTCTGTGACGGGAAAGCACATGCTTTTTTGGATTACTGTGTTTTCACGTGAGGGGAAATCTTCGAAACCTCTTTATCGACTGCTTTGAAATTTTGACACAACGTTGCATTCGAATAGGCGAATGTTTTTATATACCTAGTATATACATGTCTCACATTTGACAGGAAAAAACATACTTTTTTGAAAAACAGCGCCATCTGTTGAATGTAAGAGCAACACACCGTGTATTCTCCGAAAGTTCCTCACCGATTGCTTTGAAATTTTGACACAACGATCCTTTGAATACACGTGTGTCTCTATACACCTACTATATAGATGCCACACCTGTGACAGGTAAAACATGTTTTTTTTAAACAGCGTTATCTGTTGCATGTACAAGAAACATTCGCAATACTAAATATCTTACAGTTCCATTTCAATGTTTCTGATTGCATTGATAAATTTTATTTATATAGATTTCGATTTTTTTTTAATTATTTTGTGTGACATTGTGTTGGAATTCAGCTGTGTTGTTTACCATACCGTTCATTTTGTGAGTATAGTTTATTTTAGGTTGCTAGCCACTCCACCATCCCCTCTTCCTTCCCACCATGCCCCACACGACTCCTGGTTCAACCTTGAGGCCGAGCGGACGTCTGGACACCTCCTCCGCCTGGGAGCCGCCTGTTCACATCTTGTTTTCGCGTTTTGGTTTTGCTACTGCCTTTTGGCATCCCTTTTCAACGGTCCGATTGTACGACACCTGGTGCACATATCCACTTGGGTCACGGGATTGTTGATAGATTTTTTTTTTTTGGCGTGTTCTGGCTGGATCTCCTGGTTTCTCAAAACAAGCATGATTTTTTTCCTGTCACAGGTGAGGCATGAATATAGTAGGTATATAAAAAGACGTGTTTATTCGAATGCAACGTTGTGTTAAAATTTCAAAGCAATCGGTAATGAAGTTTTGAAGATTTTCCTCACGTGAAAAACATGAAAAACACAGTTTTTCAGAAAAAAGCATGCTTTTTACTGTCACGTCTAAGAAGAATAAGATTTCTCCAAGCCCGTTATTGAAAATTTGAATTATATGATCGTAAATGCTTTTTTGCTCAAACGTTAGCTTAGGGATATTTGATTGCACATACAACAATCGATCACCCGTGCTGTAATTTTGTTCACGACGCAATTCTACATCGATCGAAACAGCAGCAGATCGATTCGGTGACGGCATTCCCAATTGACTGAGAACTTTGTTCGCAATTTATAAGCACAAATCCTTAATCATTATCAATGCTTCGCTGTAGATTTCTGTTGTGAAATCCATGTTCATATTTGAATTTTCCTTGCGTATTCGACGGACAATATTTTAAGCTAAGTGCTATTTATATTTCTCCCATAACTCTGTTTGAGATTAAGGAAAACAGGCGGCCAATATGATTGCAAACAATACATGAATTTAATTTGGATGTGACGTGTTTGATGCATCATTAATGCATACATCCCATTGTCTGTCGTTCTCCAATAAATACAGAGTTTGACATGCACTACGGAAAGTGGCATGTGTAACGCCATTGAAAAATCTCAGTTGCTGGAAAGACGTTGGACCGAGCACATTTACCAACAGCATGCGAATAAAGAAGCATTTATCATGATTGGGATGCACGGTGTACAGTGTGCCTATCATAGTTTATTTGAATATACCAAGTTGTCCGTCGACTTGCTCTCCTCTTCTGCGTCGTTCAAATGATTTTCTGCTCGCATTCCATATGTAATATAGAGGCACTTCCGAATACAGCAGTGTTTTCGCAAACGGGTTATTTTGACATAACGTTAAGAAAACAGTTAACATTGTAGCCGGTGGATTCATAGCTATTTGCTGCACATTTGCAGCAGTGAAATATACGCGTTGTCCATTTTCTTGTTTTTAAAAACAAAACAAAAAAATACTAAAAAAATATTTCAATTAAAATGCAGATCAATTGACACAGCTCAATTCTTCCGCCAATAGCACTGAAAAATAAGAACAGTTAAAAAAATGAAATGAAAAAATAAAAAATATACTATACTCACGAAATGAAACGTATGATAAACAACACAGCTCAATTCCAATACAATGTCACACAAAATAATTAAATCAAAATGAAAATAAATCGAAATCTATGAAAATTCAATTTATCAATGCAATCGGAAACATTGAAATGGATCAAAACATATTTTATACAACTTGTGTTGCTATTACGTGCAACAGATGACGCCGTTTTTTAAGCAAAGCATGTTTTTACCTGTCACAGGTGTGGCATATATATCGTAGGTACATCAAAACACACGCGAATTCGAAAGGAACGTTGTGTCAAAATTTCAAAGCAATTGGTGATGAGCTTTCGGAGATTACAGCGTTTGTTGCTCTTACGTCCATCAGATAGTGGCATTTTTCACAAAAAGCATGTTTTTTCCTGTCCAAGGTGAGTCATGTATATAGTAGGTATATAAAAACATGCGCCTATTTCAATGCAACGTTGTGTCAAAATTTCAAAGCAATCGGTAAAGAGGTTTCGAAGATTTCCCTCACATGAAAAACACATGACAATCACAGTATTTCAGAAAAAGCATGTTTTTTCTGTCACAGACGTGATATTTATATAGTAAGTATATAAAATCCTGCTCGGATGCGAATGGAACGTTGTGTGAAAATTTCAAAGCAATCGGTGAGGAACTTTCGGAAATTAGCGATTTTGAACAAACGAACATTTACATTTTTATTTATATGGATAGTTGTGGAGCAGTAATATAGTGCGAGGAGGAGAGCTCTGTCCAGAAGACTTAAGAGCCATCAGTGATAGGGGGAAGGGAAATGGTTTTAAAATTTAGGAATACTGGAAGTAGGCCTGTGAAGGTGGTGGTGAAGGTGGTGGTGAAGATGGTGGTGAAGGTGGTGGTGAAGGTGGTGGTGAAGATGGTGGTGAAGATGGTGGTGAAGGTGGTGGTGAAGGTGGTGGTGAAGGTGGTGGTGAAGGTGGTGGTGAAGATACTGTTGAAGATAGTGGTGAAGATGCTGATGAAGGAACTGGTGAAGGTTGTGGTGCAGAGGGTGGTGCAGAGGGTCGTGCAGATGGTGGGGAGATGGGAATGGTGGGGAGGACGAGGGGACAGTGGAGTGGGGAATAGTTAGGAGGCCGAGGAGATGGGTGAGGGGGAAATGGTGGGGCGGACTGGGAAGGTTACTGTGGGTCAGCAACGCACATGCGTGGCCGGGTACTGCTAGTACATAAATAAATAAACAAATAAAAAAATAGATCTATATAAATAAAAATGGAAATCAAAATCGCTAACCTCCGAAAGTTCTTCACTGATTGGTTTGACATTTTTACATAACGTTTCATTCGCATCCGAGAAGATTTTTATATACAAACTGTATAGGTGTCACGTCTGTGATGGGGAAAAACATGCTTATTTGAAAGACTGTGTTTTTCATGTGTTTTTTATGTGAAGGAAGTCTTTGGAACCTCTTTACCGATTGCATTGAAATTTTGACACAACGTTGCATTCGAAGAGGCGAGTGTTTTTATATTCATACTATATACATGCCTCACATGTGAAAGGAAAAACATTATGAGAAGGATTAAGACTGAGGACAGCTTGAGGCTTAAAGAAGACCTGGACAAGCTGCAGGAATGGTCGTGTTTGTGCACTTACCTAGTTGTACTCACCTAGTTGTGTTTGCGGGGGTTGTGCTCTGGCTCTTTGGTCCCGCCTCTCAACCGTCAATCAACAGGTGTACAGGTTCCTGAGCCTATTGGGCTCAATCATATCTACACTTGAAACTGTGTATGGAGTCAGTCTCCACCACATTACTTACTAATGCATTCCATTTGTCAACTACTCTGACACTAAAAAAAGTTCTTTCTAATATCTCTGTGGCTCATTTGGGCACTCAATTTCCACCTGTGTCCCCTAGTGTGTGTGCCCCTTGTGTTAAATAACCTGTCTTTATCTACCCTGTCGATTCCCTTGAGAATCTTGAATGTGGTGATCATATGCCCCCCTAACTCTTCTGTCTTCCAATGAAGTGAGGTTTAATTCCCGTAGTCTCTCCTCGTAGCTCATACCTCTCAGCTCGGGTTCTAGTCTGGTGGCAAACCTTTGAACCTTTTCCAGTTTAGTCTTATGCTTGACTAGATATGGACTCCATGCTGGAGCCGTATACTCCAGGATTGGTCTGACATATATGGTATATAATGTTCTGAAAGATTCCTTACACAAGTTTCTAAAGGCCGTTCTTATGTTAGCCAACATGGCATATGCCGCTGATGTTATCCTCTTGATATGAGCTTCAGGGGACAGATCTGGCCTGATATAAACCCCCAGGTCTTTCTCTCTCTCTGACTCTTCAAGTATCTCATCTCCCAAATGATACCTTATATCTGGTCTCCTACTTCCTACCCCTATCTTCATTACATTACATTTGCTTGGGTTAAACTCTAACAGCCATTTGTTCGACCATTCCTGCAGCTTGTCCAGGTCTTCTTGAAGCCTCAAGCTGTCCTCCTCTGTCTTAATCCTTCTCATAATTTTGGCGTCGTCAGCAAACATTGAGAGGAATGAGTCTATACCCCTCTGGGAGATCATTTACGTATATCAGAAACAGGATAGGTCCAAGCACAGAGCCCTGTGGGACTCCACTGGTGACTTCACGCCATTCTGAGGTCTCTCCCCTCACTGTAACTCTCTGCTTCCTATTGCTTAGGTACTCCCTTATCCACTGGAGCGCCCTACCAGTTACTCCTGCCTGTTTTTCCAGCTTATGCATCAACCTTTTATGGGGTACTGTGTCAAAGGCTTTCCGACAGTCAAAAAAAATGCAGTCCGCCCATCCTTCTCTTTCTTGCTTAATCTTTGTCACCTGATCGTAGAATTCTATCAAGCCTGTAAGGCAAGATTTACCCTTCCTGAACCCATGTTGATGGGTTGTCACGAAGTCTCTTCTCTCCAGATGTGTTACTAGGTTTTTTCTCACGATCATCTCCATCACCTTGCTTGGGATACAAGTTAAGGACACTGGCCTGTAGTTCAGTGCCTCTTGTCTGTCACCCTTTTTGTATATTGGTACTACATTATCAGTCTTCCATATTTCTGGTAGGTCTCCCGTTTCCAGTGACCTACTATACACTACGGAGAGTGGCAAGCAAAGTGCTCCTGCACACTCTTTCAATACCCATGGTGAGATTCCGTCCAGCCCAACAGCTTTTTTCACATCCAGCTCCAATAGGTGCTTCTTGACCTCACCTCTTGGAAATTCGAACCTTTCCAAGGTCACCTGGTTTGCTGCCACCTCTCCTAGCGCCGTGACTTCTCCCTGTTCTATTGTAAAACCTCCTGGAATCTTTTGTTGAGTTCTTCACTGTGACGGTGCTCCCCCCCTTATATTTCTCCCACGCCTACAGTAAGAGTCATGTCCACTTTACCCGAGCGTTCTCTACGTCGCAGGCATCAGTTTGGTATATGTGGGAGAATGTAGTGTTCTCGAAGTGCCGAGAAATTTATAAAAGAAGAGTATTTTGGGCTGTGGTTTAGGCCCTTTAGGAAGCCAATATGGCGCTGGCTCTTCTGTTTTGCCGCCAAAACTGTGTGACGTCAGTGACACCAGATTGGTCACCGACAGCGACGTGGCACAGGGAGCCAATGAAAACCTCCCGTGGCGAATATGACGTCATGAAGGAAGGGGGGTCCGGTCATCGCGCCGCGGTGGCGCCATCAGTCTAAGACAGCATGTCAAGGAGGTCGGACGTGCCTGGGGGGTCCTGTCAGTTGGACAGTTTACCCCAACTCCGGAGGATTTACGCATCACCCGTGGTCTGCCATCACCCTGGGGTCTTCCTTCGTTTATGTGTTGGACCAGAGAAGGGATTGACAGGATATTGAGCAACAAGTGCTCCAGGAACAGGTATTGTGCAGGTGAAGACTAGGCAGCGACGTATGCGACGGCTGATAGCTTTACAGTGATGACGTAGTGGCTGGGCCAATCCTCCGGAGGGAATCAGTCTGACACGACACATCAAGGTGGGCGGATGTGTGAAGGTTGATCCTGTCAATCTGACAGTAATACGCCACTCCCGTGGATCTTACGCGTCACCCGTAGTGTGCAAGTATGCCAGAGGTCTTCCTTCATTCCATGTGTGGACCAAAGAGGGAATTGACGGAATATTGAGCATCAAGTGCTCCAGGATCGGGTGCTGTGCAGGTGGAGTCTAGGCAGTATCGTCTGGGACGTCTGATAGCTTCACAGTTACGACGTAGCGGCTGGGCCAATCCACTGGGAAGCAGTGAAGAAGACACTAATCGGGAATCAGAACGACTGCAGCCGAGACGTAGGCAGGCAGCCGTAGCTGGGAGGAGAAGTTGACGGCCGGGAGACCGACTCCAACCCTACAAGAAGTCGAGGAGGAGCACGGACCTGCAGTGAAAAGGCACGGAGACGACGCGCTTAGGGTGGGACGTTGATTGAGTTCCAGGAGGACACGACAGAGTGTGTGTGGGGGCGTTCCATACACGAGGCAGGAGCCTGGACCAGGAGCTACAACTCAACTCTCACTGGAGGATAGGTGGAAGTAGGTGATTCTAGTTTCCCTCCCAATTCCCCTTTAGTCAGCTATATTATTTAGCCAGAGTATTTTGTATGTCGTGAGCAAGGCTCACCTATGTCACAGTAAGGCACCAGGGTGCAGAGTGGGACTACATAGAGTACCCACGATATTTATGATTATTATTGGTGTGTGCAGGCACCCGGAGTAATTGATGAATTTACTGTGTTGATAATGTTTTCCATGAGACTTTAATATGATCAGTTATTGAGAGAGTATATATATATATAAATATGCCAGTATTTGGAGTTAGGCTATGTGCCCAGTAACTATGTTATTACCATTATTGATGTCTATGATTCCTCCATATATATATATATATATATATATATATATATATATATATATATATATATATATATATATATATATATATATATATATATATATATATATATAAGTCTATGCTTGTGTATTGAATAATCATTCATGTGTGCAGTGATTAATTGTGTTTTCGCCCACAAAAGGAATTACTGAGAACTCCAGTGATATATACTTGCATATGTGATCATTAAATGAAGGGCAGTGTGTTATACCATGATAGTGAGTTATTGTGTCCATTTATATAGAAATGTTTGATTGAGCTCAAGATCAGTGCAGCGAAGTATTTACGTGCTATTGTCGCCAATATTGTGTGTTCGAACTTCTAGTGATCTTTGAGAACTTAAAGAAACAGGCGCGTTACGCCACAAGCGAACAAATACACGAACATTCGCGCGGTGGAAGTCGCCCAGCTGATTTTGACATTGACGTGAGGGGAAGCATTGCCGGCTTGGCGAGTTCATGATTATATGTTGGAACGAGCGACTTCCGCCTGAAACAGCTGTTTGCTTATTGATATAATCTTGTGATGTCTTTGAATGAGTTTTAAGTACAATACAAAGTACATTGGTGTTTATATCATCCCCTCCATATTTCTTGTGGTTATATAATACCTGAAAGCAGATAGTGATAGAAGTAAATACCTGCCTGATATCAGACATATTGAGTGTGCTCTTGCCACTGTTACCACAATTCTACAAAACCACTGACGTGTTACTGGACACCGGAAACACCAGTTGGCGACCTTGTGGTTAGTAGTAGAGCCCTGTGCCGGGGCGGGCACACAAGCTGTAGAGAGTACGAGCTGTGTTCCCACTCATTCTCGATCAGAGGCCGGTTGGGATTGACTGGGATACTCTCCTGGCGTACAGTGGTTCCGCGAGGATTAGAGTGAAGACCTGCAGGGCTACGGTGAGTGACCTTGAGTATACTGTTACTCGCCCCCCCCCCCTCTTATGTAGGGGTGAACCCCGACATTGGCGACCTTGCCAGGATTAAGTACTTATGCTGTCCCTTACCGATAAACCCCGACATTGGCGACCTTGCCAGGATCACGATCGAGATAAAGGTTGCAGTTGTGGTACTTGGCAGTGGTATTAGGTATCAGGTGCAGGTTATCACTTATAGCACAAGATGGAGGATGATAAAGTAACAAGGTTCATTGACACTAGAGATGAGCAGGTGCTGGAGGAGTGCACCAAGGCACAGTTACAGTCAATAGCAGACCATTTTGGGATAAAGCTGAGATCTTCCAGAGTGGGAGAGAGAAGACTGGAGATAATGGCACAGCTCAGAGCACGAGATGAAGCTTTCGGGGAGGAACGGCCACAAACACCTGCCAGTATTGGAGAACATCTGAGCATTGGTGGAAGCAGCAGAGGATCCACCGGCAGCAGGCACAGCGTTAAGCTGGAGATAAAGAAGCTGCAGCAGGAAGCACAGCAGCGCAAAGAAGAGCGAGAGGCACAGCAGCGCAAAGAAGAGCGAGAGGCACAGCAGCGCAAAGAAGAGCGAGAGGCACAGCAGTGCAAAGAAGAGCGAGAAGCAGAGGCACAGCAGTGCAAAGAAGAGCGAGAGGCACAGCAGCGCAAAGAAGAGCGAGAAGCAGAGGCACAGCAGCGCAAAGAAGAGCGAGAAGCAGAGGCACAGCAGCGCAAAGAAGAGCGAGAAGCAGAGGCACAGCAGCGCAGATAAGAGCGAGCACAGCTGCGCAGGGAAGAACAAGAGCGAGAAGCACAGCTGCGCAGGGAAGAACAAGAGCGAGAAGCACAGCTAAGACGAGAGGAGCACGAGCGAGAAGCTAGGCTGAAACAACAGGAGATAGAAGCTGACAAGGATGTGGAGCTGAAGCGAGCTGAGCTAGGGCTAGCTCCCCCTGCTCTGCCACAGCAGGAGGACCGCCGAGTGAGGGAGCGAGATTTGCCGGTCTTTGTACCAAATGAAGCTGAAGGTTTCTTCGACCACTTCGAAAGGGTTGCTACTTTGAAGAAGTGGCCGAGGGCGGAGTGGGAGGAGCTGGTTCAGGGTAGGCTCACCGGTGAAGCTCGTGAAGCCTACAATATGGTCGACCTCCAAGAGTGCACCAACTACGATGCTCTAAAGAGAGCTGTGCTCCATTCTTTCAAGCTCACGCCGGAATGTTACAGGAAGAGATTCAGGGAATGTACCCGTTCGCCAGGAAAATCTTATGCGGAGATGGCGAAGGACACGGAGAGAAAGTTCCTTAAGTGGCTGGACTCTGAAGGAGCGAGGTCGGCTGAAGAGGTCAAGAGGCTAATGGTCATGGAGAAGTTTATGTCCGTGCTCTCTCTTGAGATCAGGGTTAGAGTAAAGGAGGCGGACATTAAGGACCTGAGAGCCGCAGCCAACAGAGCCGACATGCTGGAAGAAGCCCTGCGACCATACCGTGAGGGATGGCACCGACCGATCATACACTCTGGATATGGTAGAAGATATAGAAGGACGGACGGATGGAGGAATGGGAGCAAATTCTCCTGAGTCCCACCTCTCGAGTAGAGACAGGAGAGGCTCCAAGAGTGCTGTGGAGCCGGTAAAGAAGTCCCAAGCTGAGAGCTCAGGAGCTGTTGGCGAAACGGAGGAGTCGATGAATGGCGCGAGGAAGATCCACAGAAGAAGAAGGATCCGCTGCTACATTTGCGGAATATTCGGACACGTCGCGCGGGAATGCAGACACCCTGAGCAGCGGGGGAACGTTGCTTTCGTGAGGGTCGAGGACCAGATGGCCGAGAGGGTACGGGATGAACCCGTACTGAGTGGGGAGAAAAGAGTTCACCCATTCGTGTGTGAGGGAACCGTAAGGATGGGGGACGCAGACCCCATCCTGGTGAAGATATTAAGAGACACTGGGGCAGATTTTACCCTGGTGAGCGAAACCCTGTTCCCGAGGGTTACGAGAGTACCAGTGTGGGGGTGGCAAATGTGACCACTGTGGGAGGCCCAGTGAGGATGCCCCTACACCAGGTGACTCTGAATTCTGATTATAGCTGCCAGACCCTTGTGGTGGGGGTCTGTGCATCGATGCCCAAGATGGAGGCACAAGTCATCTTGGGTAATGACGCATGTGGAGGATATGTCCTCCCGAATCTCGCGAAGGGCGAGGAGTGCATAGAGCACTATGAGGAGACAGGCAGAGTGTTAGACGCCTGTGGGGACGAGAAAGGAATCGCCACGGCGGCGTTCCCGGTTTGTGCTGTGATTCCGAGGCAGTGCAACGGACACGGAGGGTGTGAATCTGATGGGGCTGAGGAGACGTCCGACAGCCTGGGAATCGATCACCTCTTCATGGAACCCGGAGAACGAGCGGAGGGCGAAGGCAGCCCGGATGGTGAGTTACAGGTGACCCTCACCAGTTCTCTAGGAGTGGACCGTACTCGTCTTGGAGAGTTGCAGCAGATAGAGTTCCCCGAATTAATTCGTGAGGCCAAAGGAGGACGTGTTGGTCCTGAGATGGCCACTCATTGTTACGTACAGGACGGCATGCTGGTGAGAGTGTTCTGCGCAGAGCAGGGAACTGAGTGTGATGAAGCGGCATGCCCTGCGTTGTTTGCCATGCGTAACACAGTGGTGGAATCGTTAGGTTTCACACCTTTCCAGCTGGTGTATGGACAAGAGATGCAAAGTCCTCTGTCCATGCTCAAGGAACAATGGACATCAGGAGTGACCGTAGGAACGGTCGACGGATATGTAAGGAGCGTTTCGCATTGGCGGCAGGAATACTGGTTGGAATTTAAACTCATCCGATGGGAAGACAACGTAGTAGCAGATGCCCTGTCCTGTATACACTAACCAGACATGACTCTTATTTTAAGGGGAGGGGTATGTGACGGTGCTCCCCCCCTTATATTTCTCTCACGCCTGCAGTAAGAGACATGTCCACTTTACCCGAGCGTTCTCTACGTCGCAGGCATCAGTTTGGTATATGTGGGAGAATGTAGTGTTCTCGAAGTGCCGAGAAATTTATAAAAGAAGAGTATTTTGGGCTGTGGTTTAGGCCCTTTAGGAAGCCAATATGGCGCTGGCTCTTCTGTTTTGCCGCCAAAACTGTGTGACGTCAGTGACACCAGATTGGCCCCCGACAGCGACGTGGCACAGGGAGCCAATGAAAACCTCCCGTGGCAAATATGATGTCACGAAGGAAGGAAGTGGGTCCGGTCATCGCGCAGGGGTGGCGCCATCAGTCTAAGACAGCACGTCAAGGAGGTCGGACGTGCGCTGGGGGTCCTGTCAGTGGGACAGTTTACCCCGACTCCGGAGGATCTACGCATCACCCGTGGTCTGCCATCACCTGTGGGGTCTTCCTTCTTTCATGTGTTGGACCAGAGAAGGGATTGACAGAATATTGAGCAACAAGTGCTCCAGGAACAGGTGTTGTGCAGGTGAAGACTAGGCAGCGACGTATGCGACGGCTGATAGCTTCACAGTGATGACGTAGTGGCTGGGCCAATCCTCCGGACGGAATCAATCTGACACGACACGTCAAGGTGGGCGGATGTGTGAAGGTTGATCCTGTCAATCTGACAGTAATACGCCACTCCCGTTGATCTTACACGTCACCCGTAGTCTGCAAGTATGCCAGAGGTCTTCCTTCATTCCATGTGTTGACCGAAGAGGGAATTGACGAAATATTGAGCATCAAGTGCTCCAGGATCGGATGCTGTGCAGGTGGAGTCTAGGCAGTATCATCTGGGACGTCTGATAGCTTCACAGTGACGACGTAGCGGCTGGGCCAATCCACTGGGAAGCAGTGAAGAAGACACTAATCGGGAATCCGAACGACTGCAGCCGAGACGTAGGCAGGCAGCCGGTGCTGGGAGGAGAAGTTGACGGCCGGGAGACCGACTCCAACCCTACAAGAAGTCGAGGAGGAGCACGGACCTGCAATGAAAAGGCACGGAGACGACGCGCTTATGGTGGGACGTTGATTGAGTTCCTGGAGGACACAACAGAGTGTGTGTGGGGGCGTTCCCTACACGAGGCAGGAGCCTGGACCAGGAGCTACAACTCAACTTTCACCGGAGGATAGGTGGAAGTAGGTGATTCTAGTTTCCCTCCCAATTCCCCTTTAGTCAGCTATATTATTTAACCAGAGTATTTTGTATGTCGTGAGCAAGGCTCACCTATGTCACAGTAAGGCACCAGGGTGCAGAGTGGGACTACATAGAGTACCCATGATATTTATGATTATTATTGGTGTGTGCAGGCACCCGGAGTAATTGATGAATTTACTGTGTTGATAATGTCTTCCATGAGACTTTAATATGATCAGGTATTGAGAGAGTATATATATATATAAATATGCCAGTATATGGAGTTAGGCTATGTGCCCAGTAACTATGTTATTACCATTATTGATGTCTATGATTCCTCCATATATATATATATATATATATATATATATATATATATATATATATATATATATATAAGTCTATGCTTGTGTATTGAATAATCATTCATGTGTGCAGTGTTTAATTGTGTTATCGCCCACGAAAGGAATTACTGAGAACTCCAGTGATATATACTTGCATACGTGATCATTAAATGAAGGGCAGTGTGTTATACCATGATAGTGAGTTATTGTGTCCATTTATATAGAAATGTTTGATTGAGCTCAAGATCAGTGCAGCGAAGTATTTACGTGCTATTGTCGCCAATATTGTGTGTTCGAACTTCTAGTGATCTTTGAGAACTTAAAGAAACAGGCGCGTTACACCACAAGCGAACAAATACACGAACATTCGCGCAGTGGGAGTCGCCCAGCTGATTTTGACATTGACGTGAGGGGGAGCATTGCCGGCTTGGCGAGTTCATGATTATATGTGGGAACGAGCGACTTCCGCCTGAAACAGCTGTTTGCTTATTGATATAATCTTGTGATGTCTTTGAATGAGTTTTAAGTAAAATAAAAAGTACATTGGTGTTCATATCCCCTCCATATTTCTTGTGGCTATATAATACCTGAAAGCAAATCGTGATAGAAGTAAATACCTGCCTGATATCAGACATATTGAGTGTGCTCTTGCCACTGTTACCACAATTCTACAAAACAATTGACGTGTTACTGGCAGGCACACAAGCTGTAGAGAGTACGAGCTGTGTTCCCACTCATTCTCGATCAGAGGCCGGTTGGGATTGACTGGGATACTCTCCTGGCGTACAGTTGCGCCGCGAGGATTAGAGTGAAGACCTGCAGGGCTACGGTGAGTGACCTTGAGTATATTGTTACTCGCCCCCCCTCTTATGTAGGGGTGAACCCCGACATTGGCGACCTTGCCAGGATTAAGAACTTATGCTGTCGCTTACCGATAAACCCCGACATTGGCGACCTTGCTAGGATTAAGTACTTATGCTGTCGCTTACCGATAAACCCCGACATCACACACCTCTTTGTCATTCTCTATGTACCTGTCCTCGCCCACCCTAAGTTTCATCACCTGTTCCTTCACTGTTGTCTTCCTCCTGATGTGACTGTGTAGTAGCTTTGTTTCAGTCTTGGCTTTATTAGCTATATCATTTTCATACCTTTTCTCAGCTGCTCTTCTCACACTAACATACTCGTTCCTGGTTCTCTGGTATCTCTCTCTACTTTCTGGTGTTCTGTTATTACGGAAGTTCCTCCATGCTCTTTTGTTCAGCTCCTTTGCTTTCATACATTCCCTATTAAACCACGGATTCTTCCTTTGCTTCTCTGTTTTTTACTGTCAGGCTGGGACAAACCTGTTTACAGCCTCCTGACATTTGTGGGAGACATAGTCCATCATGTCTTGTACGGACTTGGTTCCGAGTTCTGTGTCCCAATGTATATCCCATAGGAATTTATTCATCTCCTCATAGTTTCCCTCTCGGTATGCCAACCCTTCGTTTCCCACTTCTTTTTGGGGGCGATAATTCCTAGCTCAACCAGGTACTCAAAGCTCAATACACTATGATCACTCATTCCCAAGGACGCTTCCAACTTAACTTCCCTTATATCCGACTCATTTAGGGTAAATATCAGATCAAGCAAGGCTGGTTCCTCCCCTCTCTC
>NC_091210.1:2321029-2460038 GCF_040958095.1 Procambarus clarkii | reverse complement strand
TTGCCTGAGTTGTTGCTGTGTAAATCAATTAAAGCAGCCCCCCCAATCCAAGGGTTCGGCTGTCTTGAGAACTCCTGAGTGGGGCTTGTACTTTAGGAGTACCTTTGCTTCCTTGACAGTTCCCGCATGACCTCACATACCTAATTATATGTGATAATTACCCTGGGAAATATAATAATGACTTAGCCTTTGTGTATGTTTTGTATACTCCCGGGTGACCTGCAATCTTTGACACATGCGCAAGTTTTAATACTGAAGGCTTAATGCGTTGGGGATAACTAGCTGAAAAAACGCCCTGTCTTTCTAAGCATTTGCATGGTACAACACGATGGTTCCTATATAAAAGGGTGACGCCAAGGAAAATAAGACTCGCATCCCTACAAAAAAAGACCATTTCTTTGAGTGTAAATTCATTTAAAGAGGAACTTTATTTTCTCGAAAGGTATTTCCCACCTTCCAGATGTTCAATGATTTCCTTCCATCGCTGTTCCTTCATCTGAAGTCCTCTTATTTTATCGCTCTGATGATGTTTGGTGCAATTGGGAGTTGTTTGGATCACAAGTATGGCGTCTATGCTTAGGAGGACTAGTGCATCTGCACGCTCCGGGCGTCATGTGCTATGGTTCAGGTGAGTCTGCCGCACGACCACGGCGCCCCCCCTTCCTCCCGTCGAGAAGAGTCATGCCACTCACCAATACATTCATTAACTTTATGCCATTGGTCATGCCATTCACAAGTACATTCATTAACCCTCCCATCCATTAACAATCTCATCCAGTCACCATGCAATCCATTCACCATCCCACCCATTCACAATCCCATCCATTAACCATGTCATCCATCCACCATGCCGTCCGTTCACTACCCCATCCATTCATCATCTCCTCCATTCACCATCCGATTCATTTACAATTCTATGCATTCACTATCCCATAAATTCAGCATTCCATCCATTCACCATTCCATCAATCCATCACATCATATATCCACCATCTCGTCCATTCACAATCCCCACCATTCACCATCCCATCCATTTAAAATTCTGTCTATTCACCATTCTATCGATTCTCTATTCCATGCATTAACAATTCTGTCCATTCACCATCCCATCCATTCTCCATTCCATGCATTAACAATTCTATCCATTCACCATCCCATCCATTCACCATCCCCTCCATTCACATTCCAATCCATGCACTATCTCATTACCATAACTGCACTAGTTATTCACTATCCCATCTATTCAAAATCCCTTTCATTCATCATCATATCCTTTCACCATCCCATCCATTGACTATCCCATCCATTGACTATCCCATCCATTGACTATTCCGTCCATTGACTATCCCGTCCATTGACTATCCCATCCATTGACTATCCCATCCTTAGACCATCCTATCTCTTCAGCAATAGGCATCCGTGTTAGTAAACACCCACATGGTGAACCTCTGTGGACTTAAAGCGGGTATTTAGAGTGTGTCAAATGCTGTTGACTCTGGATTTTTACTTCGTCTGGGTTGCAACTGCATGCAGCATCACAACGAAATGGCAGACGGCTTCAACAAGGCAACTACAACCTATACAAGATATGGGGAAAGCATCCAGGAGGATGCACAGTATTGATAAGTGTCTAACTGTATGGAACTCCTTATATGTCATAATATGTCCCGAGTCACATTGGTCATCAAAGTCCCTGAAAGCTAAAAAATGAAATATTGGGGTCTTTCCAGTGTTTTCTATATCAATTATGTATGTGTGTGTAGGTGCCTAAATATTATGTAACTTATATAAAAAAATTATTATGCAAGTATATCAAATTGGTTATAAAAGTGATAAAAAAGGGATTAACATAAACTTCAAACATTTATATCAAGAACTTACGAAGTAATATACAGAGAGCTACTTTACTCTACTGTTTGGTATTGGCAGAAGTTAATATCTCATCAGAGAAACACCAATTACGCTGCAACATGCCTCGACAATCCTGTCTTAATACTTGTGCACAACCAATCACCTTGACTAACCTATCATACCACTGCCGGTCCCAAAGAACTTAGGTGAGTTACTTTCTGATACTCTGGAACATTTCATTGGTTGATAGTTGAGAGGCGAGACCAAAGAGTCAAAGCTCAACCCTCGCAAGCACAACTAGGTGAGTTCAACTAAGTAGGCGAGTACACACACACACGTGCACACGTGTATGTAGCGTGCAAACGTTACACACTCCTGGTGACAAAAACCTCGTTGCTTATATATTTGATTTAGTTCTGGGTGGTATAGTGCAGCTGGAAGTCATATATACGGGTCACAGAAGAGACTTGCAAACTAAGCGATTCATTACTGCTAAGACTTGTCACAACGGGTGACAGAGACGTGTACTTCTGCACGGGTGACAGATGAAACTTACCTGTCTAATTGTACAGTTTGTACCATTCTCCACGGGTGACATACTAGACTTAATTCAACACTGGGTAGTGTAGTGCATCTTGGACACATCTCAAATGGTAATATAGACTTGAGTATGGCGTCAGGGCTTACAGGACAGTATTGAATATTGCCCTTGGAGGACAGATGACATATAGTGAGCGGTATAGTGCAGCTTGGACCCTTAACCAGGTACATAGTGAATTGTGTTCTGGAACGAAACTATTCAGTACTACAACTTACTCAGTAGCTCTGTTCTCTCTTTGTTCCATGATGCTTCCAAAGCTTTTGACAAATGTGAACCATTACACTTTTTCAAAGAACTGCTTAACAGAAAAGTATGTCCTGTCATTGCTAGATTTCTATACTTTTCTTATTCATGCAATGTCGGTGTGAAAAGGAGTAATGTCCACTCTGAATATTTCTCACTAAAATGGAGTCGAACAAGGTACAGTTTTCAGTCTTATACTATTTGCTCTCTATCTTCATCCATTGTTGAAGGAGTTAAAATCCCGTCGAGCTGGCAGACGCAGAGGCACAACTAAGGTCAATGTTTTCTGTTACGCTGATGATCTAGTTCTGCTCACACCGACATAAGATTCTTTGAAGATCTTGAGAGGAATATGTGAGAGCTATAATGCAGAATACAACCATACTTCAATCTAGCCAAATGTGCTATAGTTCCCATTATCTCACACGATCCGTTTTATATTGATCCGAAACTAAAGTTACTGTGCAGAGAGATTACTGAAAGTTTTTTGAAAAGCACTGGGTCATATCCTCTCCTCAAAGGGGCCACGTTAATTTTTCTGATGCTATTATAGACCTAAAATTAAGAATGTCATTATGTCATTATGAGTGAATTCGATCAACTTGAAATACGGTCGAAATTAACAGGCAATGTCTGAGCCCGCATGACTGTGATCTATGCCCGCATGACTGTGATCTATGCCCGCATGACTGTGATCTATGCCCGATGACTGTGATCTATGCCCGCATGACTGTGATCTATGCCCGCATGACTGTGATCTATGCCCGCATGACTGTGATCTATGCCCGCATGACTGTGATCTATGCCCGCATGACTGTGATCTATGCCCGCATGACTGTGATCTATGCCCGCATGACTGTGATCTATGCCCATGACTGTGATCTATGCCCGCATGACTGTGATCTATGCCCGCATGACTGTGATCTATGCCCACATGACTGTGATCTATGCCCGCATGACTGTGATCTATGCCGCATGACTGTGATCTATGCCCGCATGACTGTGATCTATGCCCGCATGATGATCATGCCCGCATGACTGTGATTATGCCCTCATGACTGTGATCTATGCCCATGACTGTGATCTATGCCGCATGACTGTGATCTATGCCTGCATGACTGTGATCTATGCCCGCATGACTGTGATCTATGCCCGCATGACTGTGATCTATGCCTGCATGACTGTGACTATGCCTGCATGACTGTGATCTATGCCTGCATGACTATGACCTATGCCTGCATGACTGTGAACTATGCCTGCATGACTGTGAACTATGCCACCTTCAAAGTGTTGATTTTGGTAACCTTAATTGTGAATGGAGAAAATGTTCAAGACGAATCTTGGGTGTTTATCCATGCACTCATTGCAATCTCATAACGGGCCTTATGTCCACATCTACACTTCAAGAAATTGTTTACAAACGAATGGTATCCTTTTGTTTGAAGGGAATCGCACATCCAGCAAACTCAATCAATTCCTTTTTATTTATTATAGTCACTGCCACTCCAACTATCCCAGAAGAACAAACTTAGTTGTCAGGTAATACAACTTAAGAATGAGTGATACATATATATCATGGTGCAGCAGGTATACAGCATACAATAAAACAACTTGTCAGCAGTAAAAGCAGTGAGACCCCCAGCTGGATAATTGTAATTTTGAAGGAACTGCTGTGACAAAGAGACGCCTTACTGTTAGGAATGTTGAGTTCTATGGAAGTCAGATCTATGTTGCATGAACTGTGTTGGGAATGATTTTGATCTGGGTTTGCCCCAGAATCATATACATGGAGACTGCCTAAGGTGTATTTTTTTTTTTATAAAGCCATTGAAAGATTAGTTTAAATTAATCCTTTAAACTGTATTCTCAATGTCAGACATTCATGTTATGTTTTTTAACACTTTCTTTAAGATAAATAGTTCACTGTAAACCTATGTAAACTAACCAACTATATAAATGTACTAAACATACATTCATTTACAATATTTTTTTAATGTATTGTTTGTAAGTGCAGCTTGGACCGTTCATCACGGCCGACAGAGACTTACCTGTATCCTGTTTGGTTATGCGCAGCTTGGACCCTTCACCGTGGGTACAATTGCAGTCAATCAAGTAACCATTGATGGTAAGTGTACCAAGCTGGGTGGAGCAGTAGCGATCTGTGGCAACAAACAAAACCAATATTTTATAAATATCTTGGGTAATGTTTTTTGTTATTTGCTTACATATGTATTAATTGTGTTTTACATATCATGATTTCTATTTAATTTTAATTAGTTTCAATATTTTTAATTATTATTACTATTAATTTAATTACTATCATTATTTAAATTGGAATTATTGCTAATTTAATTATTATTATTATTTTTTTTAACAATTCCATGAATTTTTATATAGTGACAGTGTTTCGTGAGATGTTACTGAATTCAGCAAACTTGTTCATGAAGAACTCTTCCAAATCCAAAGAAAATGTTTTGAACGAGACGAATGTCATCTATGTCTTTCCACGCTCACTTTGGGAATGGCAGCCCCAACAATCTCTGTACATAGGCAAGACAGTATGACTATGGTGGTGCATTTTAAAAATTTGTGGGCGATATAGGGCGTGAAATTCCCATTCATTTTCACGAAAAATTCCCATAGACTTAAATGTAATTTTTCCAGCAGACGTTTCCTATGTTTTTTAAATGGTATTACATAGACTTGTCATTTTCAAATTTTGGTGTAAGATGAAGTTTGAAATTATCAGTCTTAAGTGTAAACTACCTGTTGATTTCAATGTAATTTTTCTTCCAGAAGACTTTTCCTGCAAAATTTAAATGGTGTGACTTAGAGGACCCGTTTTTTTTTTGGGAAGAGAGATGTGGTATGAAGTTCCTGTAGATTTACATGTAAAATTCCCATAGTGTTAAAGGTAAACTTCCCAGCCCGTAGCCTTAAATGGAGATCTTAGGGTCAAGACTTAAATAGAGTTTTTTGGTCATACTCTCTAGACTTAAATTAATTTCCTAGGCCATCGAATGTAACTACCTAGGTCATAAATTTGAATGTAAATTTCCTAGCTCATAGACTTTATTGCAAACTCTTCCAGTAGACTTAAAATTTAATCTCCACAATTTTCCTAGGCCATAGGCTTAAAAAGAAGTCCCCACAGAGTTCCAAAGTTTCCTATCCAAGATATTCGTCTCCGGGTTTACAATTAGTTTACTAACGGCGGACGTCTCAGTGACTTTGCAATAGAGCAGTCTGTCATCCATCACCTTACACCTGCCATCCACCCGAGCACCACCACTGCCCTCCGCCATTGCAAGCCAAGCACTAGTGTTAAGCTGATTCCTCTAGTTTCTCTTATCATTGTTTGTTATTGTTCAGTTTCCACGTGCAATTCACCCGTTAGATGTCTGGAAAGGTATTCAACTAAAGGTTTCCTAACCTAACCTGACCTAACATCTGGATCAGATTGTAGGCAGGGGAAAGAATAATTAATAACAATTAAAATCGCATTTACAAACATTCCTCTGGGCGGTGTGTGAATACAGGGAATAAATCTCATAAGCACTGTCTCCAGCAAGGAAGCTCGAGGAAGAGAGACAAAGACAGGAAGAGGCAGATAAAGAAAGGAAAAGAGACGGAGGAAGATATGATGACCAAACTACACTTCAGGACGAAACGAAATGTCGTCGTTTCTTCATTTACTGGTGTTTCGTTTGGTCATTATATCTCAGCCACGTTATTGTGACTCATCGTTTGCATAGGGAAGCAGAGAGAGATGATGGAGGTAAGAGTGTGAGTAATTATTCCCAGGGGTACCCATGGTAATTCCCTTCCCGCCAAACACACACCGAAACTACGACGTTATACAAAGTTCGAACAAGTTTTAACACCTCCTAACCAGTTATAACAGCCAATATAGCAAGTTGTAAAAACGTTCTAATACGTCATAAACACGCTAAGCCAAGATGTAACAACTTTATTACAAGTTGTAACAAGCGGAAAATAGAGACAGTTTCGGTTTTTGTTTCCAGGGTTATAACCTTTGCATTTCTTCATCTCCTATATAAAAGTATGGGAGATGTATTGTAAAACACTTATATTCGTTGAATAGGAAAAATGCAATGAATGATTCATATTCTAGGTAGGAACTAAAGACGTGTATATTAGTCTACATATTATACACTACATAGTATTAGTTAATTAGTAAACATTGCGCTAACTTCCCTTTCACTTAAAAAGAAGCATTCAATGACTCACAATAATTTATTTTTCTAAAGTTTCTCAACTGACTATAGAAAAGGTTTTGCATCAGGTTTTGTCATAACCAAAAACTGGAATAGATATTTAAATCTTTTCGTTCGTTATATTACAAAGGGTTTTTAGCACTGTTATTTGTCACCATATATGAAATACACTTAGTAACAAGTGTTAGTATTTTGTTTGTGAATAATTTTAGGCAAATAGCAATGGACCTGTAATAATGTTTTTTTTATGAAGGGTTCTGTATATTTGTCTCAACTGTTTGATTTCACAGAAACTTCCCTATGTTTAGGATATGCCCAGCCAATAATCATTAGCAGTTGCAAGAAAATCGAGCAGTATCTGCCCTATCTACTTGTGTGGAACAATCATTGCCACAAATCATTGACACCATTTTACTCAAAATTGTCAGTGAACGTCTTTTAAAATTCAGATTTTTTATATATACTAAGCAATTATAATTTTATTTTTAATTTTAAAATAACAAATTATATTTTGAGTTACCTTGTGAGGATATGCTTCCTAATGGCACAAATTATGCCTGCTCTTATTGTTTATGGTTGCTTGTATGTGTGCTTGCATGGCACAACTTCGTTATTTGTCATCCACTGTGTGTCAAGTTTAGTCCGAAGAGTCTAAAGAGGTCATCAGGTTTGATCTGGGTCATATAGTCCTGTTGCAACTGAGTAAACAGATGAACAGTATCAGGCCTGGTGTACCTTTACAGAGGAGAAGTGAGTTTTGGTGGATACTGTGGTGGGAGGGGCAGAGATGGGCCCTTTCTCCTCAAAACCATTAGGTTCTAACCACAATCCCTCTTTTCCCCCTTTCTGAGACAATTTCGCTTTTCGCTGGATGATGTGGAAACCAAACCACGACTCTGGCTGAGGAATAGGTGCGCGTGCCAATCAGATACGTTTACAGAAAAGGCGGGAATGCCTAGCTTCTGCCATTGGTCAACAGGGGACGCTATCACGGAATCCTGGAGAGCATGTGGGCGTCATGCCTCAAGGCGTCATTCAGACTCCAGATTTCAAGAAGAGTAGACGCTGCCACACCATAGCTCAGGGTCAAGTCGAGGGGAGAGTGAAGCTTCTTGCCCAGGACAGAGCGTGCTCGCACATGCCAAGTCAAACCCGTCATGCGATGTGTGTGTGTGTTGTGTGTGTGTGTGTGTGGTGTGTGTGTGTGTGTGTGTGTGTGTGTGTGTGTGTGTGTGTGTGTGTACTCACCTATATGCACTCACCTATATGTGCTTGCAGGATCGAGCATTGACTC
Source organism: Procambarus clarkii (assembly GCF_040958095.1). Lineage (NCBI taxonomy): Eukaryota > Metazoa > Arthropoda > Malacostraca > Decapoda > Cambaridae > Procambarus > Procambarus clarkii. Next base: position 2,451,811 of record NC_091210.1, on the reverse strand, counting down.
TTGGATCCCGCCTTTCTAGCTATCGGTTGTTTACAGCAATGACTCCTGTCCCATTTCCCTATCATACCTAGTTTTAAAAGTATGAATAGTATTTGCTTCCACAACCTGTTCCCCAAGTGCATTCCATTTTTCTACTACTCTCACGCTAAAAGAAAACTTCCTAACATCTCTGACTCATCTGAGTTTCCAGTTTCCACCCATGTCCCCTCGTTCTGTTATTATTACGTGTGAACATTTCATCTATTTCCACTTTGTCAATTCCCCTGAGTATTTTATATGTCCCTATCATATCTCCTCTCTCCCTTCTTTTCTCTAGTGTCCGTAAGGTTCAGTTCCTTCAGCCGCTCTTCATATCCCATCCCTCGTAACTCTGGGACAAACCTCGTCGCAAACCTCTGAACCTTCTCCAGTTTCTTATGTGTTTCTTCAGGTGGGGGCTCCATGATGGCCGGCATACTCTAAGACAGGTCTCACGTAGGCAGTGTAAAGCGCCCTAAAAGCTTCCTCATTTGTGGGAACCGACTGTGAGATTTATATTTATTTAATTTATATGAATTTATATTTACGTTAATTTATATACTTCGATAGCAATTTGTATAATGATAAGTGGACTGTATTTCTGCAATAATCTCATAATCTCACAAATCGATCCTCTACACATTAGGGGGGGTTTATATTATATGTATGCAGCCAATCAAACTACAGAATAACTACATACAATTGAACAGGTTTCCTTATCTTATAGTACAGCAGGCTAGTCCACCAGGTATAACTAGGGTGTAGACACCAAATTATCCTCTTTGAGGTAGCTTCTATCACCCAGTAACTGGTGCACAAAATCTTGCTTCCTCGTCTTGACCTGTCAAAAGTGCGCTAGCTGTGAAGCCAGAATCCTATATATGACAAGCTATATCAGAGAAAACACTATACAGTACATGGAACAATAAAGACCTGGCTTAATTACCTTTAGTTTGAGGCTTCCACGTGCTCTAACCGGGTCACCCTATATAATGACATTAATGGCCATAAATGAAAGATACATGGGTTTCGGAAAGAACACTTAACTTGAATTGTAGACATCGTGTTGGAGATGGTACCTTTGGTTTCCATAACACTACGTCCAAGTAAAATTAACCGGAGCCGTATTTGCTCCTGTGAGCCTCTGGTCTAGTATAAACAATGGCTGTTTAACACTCCATACTATTGACGTTACTGGCCGACATTGTCCAGATATGATAGGAGCCGAATTTGCTCCACACGTCTCGGAGGTGACACAACAATGGCTGCCCTCCTCCTCCCTCTGACGCCTGGCTTACATTGTCCACATGTCAGAAAGTGATAGAAGGGTCACATTTACTCTACTTTAATATTGATAATTAAGTTAATTTATATAAGATGTTTTATGATGGTAAAGTCCAAAGACTAATGTATTTAAGAACAATTCCCAGCAGAATAGCTGGTGAATTATAATAGTATGTGGTGATGATATCCCGTTTTCTTTAGACGGTAATTCCACAAGTTACGTTTTCTATGGGTAACTTGTTGGTAATACAGCTATTATCTGTCTGATTATTAAATGGTGTCGGATTTTCCGACATCATTTAGGTTTCTGAATGAAGTTCTAATTTTCGCCAGTGTAGAGTACGCTGCTGTCGTTATCCTATTTATATGTGCCTCAGGAGTTAGATTAGGTGTCACATCCACTCCCAGGTCTCTTTCTCGAATCGTTACAGGTAGGCTGTTCCCAGGTTTGATCTGGGTCATATAGTCCTGTTGCAACTGAGTAAACAGATGAACAGGATCAGGCCTGGTGTACCTTTACAGAGGAGAAGTGAGTTTTGGTGGATACTGTGGTGGGAGAGGCAGAGATGGGCCTTTTCTCCTCAAAACCATTAGGTTCTAACCACAATCCCTCTTTTCCCCCTTTCTGAGACAATTTCGCTTTTCGCTGGATGATGTGGAAACCAAACCACGACTCTGGCTGAGGAATAGGTGTGAATGTGTGTGTGTGTGTGTGTGTGTGTGTAGGAGAGTGGGTCCAAAGTGACCCAGGAGTCATGACGGACAATAATTAATATGGAAGTTTCAGGACTATGCTGGAGCTCTTTATGGTCGGTGTCTGCTGATTGGCCAGCTCGTATGGTGAAATCAAGTTACTCCTGTGACGTGGAAGGAAAAATGGGCATCCGGAAGTGTAGAAATTCATCTGATGCAGCTTGAGGTGGTAGTAAATCGACTTTGTGCGGATTCAAGGTCGGGCTCCCTCGCTGACAAAGGAGATATTCTTATCAGCATAACTCACCACCAGAGTAGCAACAGCCTGCTTATCGTCTGAGGCCACCTATATCATCGTCGGGGAGAATGAATGTCAGTGTATTAAGGAGTAATCGAATGTAAAAACGGGCCCATATCTCTTTTTGTAATATTTTAGGGATAAGTAATCACCCAATCTCTGGTGGATCAACCAGAGTATATCAACCAGGTTTTAACATTTCTGAATACCTGAATACCTCTCACCATTACCATTGGTAATGGTGAGAGGTATTCAGCAATACCATTGCTGAATACCTCTCACAGGGGGTAGACTCGTTTTTCAAACTACCTGAGATCATACAACTGCTCTCGCACAAGACTCACATATATGACTTATTGCTTATAGTCAATATTTTGCTTATGAATTAGTATATATGTGGTATATTCCCAGTTATATTTTTTTCAAGGCCCAAACTCTTCCTCACGTACCAATTTACTTCTCACAGTACCCGTCCATCGCCGTAGACAGCATAATACAGAGCAGCTACATCCAGGACGGACCGAAACGTTGTCGTCCCTTCAATTTCTAGTGTGTGGTCTGGTCAACATACTTTAGCCACGTTATTGTGACTTATCGCCTAGAGCTACATCCTATTGAAGGTTCGTAGTTTTGCTTTGAGAAATATTAGTTGTTCTTAGTAAATTATAATAAGCACTATAATTTATTGCATAAAATAAAAGTGCTTCACCAATCAAAATTATATACAGTAGTTTGTGCTTTAAAGAATGTATTGTTGGTACATCAACAGAAAACGATACTACGTTGAAATGTCTATGGAGTAAACTACTGCAAACAGGATGGTATAGTGTCAACTACCAACTGTAGGATGGGTATAGGGGTCCACTTCCACCTGTTAGGTGGGTAAGGGGTCCATACCACTTGTAGGATGGGTCCCATCAACTGCCCATAAGATGGGTATAGGGACCACTATCATCCACAGGATACCCATGGGGTGCACTACTGCCCACTGGATGGGTATATGTTCCACTTCCACCCAAAGGATGTGTGTGGCATCTACTATACCGCCCACAGGATAATTATGGGGTCCACAATTACCTACAGGATGAAAATTTTGTCTACTTCCACCCACAGGATGGGTATGGCCTCCATTGCCGCCCGCAGCGTGAAAATAGGGTCCAGTACTGTCCACGGAATGGGTATATGCTTAACTATTGCCGACATTATGAGTATATCGTCTACTACAGCCCACAGGATGGGTATGGGGTTAACTACCACCCATAGGACGCATATGGGGTAAATTACCGCCCTTAGGGTGGGTATTGGGTCCATTACCGCCCACAGGATGGGCATGGTTCCCACTGCCACCCACGATAAGTATGGTGTCCACTAACGCCCAAAGGATGGGTATGGCCTCCACTGTCACATACAGGATGAGTATAGGGTCCAGTACCGCCCACAGGTTGGGCATGGGTTCATTACACCCCACAATATGCTAATGGGGTCAAGTACCGCCCATAGGATAAGTATGGGGTCCACTACCGCCCACAGGATGTGTTTGGGGACCACTATCATCCTCAGGAAGGTTCACTGCCGCCGACAGGATGGCTTTGGGGACCACTATCTTCACGGGATGGGTATGGGGGGTCGACTTCCGCCCACAGGGTAGGTATGGGGGTCATGGCCATCCACAGGATGGGTATATGCGCCACTACCGCCCACAAAATGAGTATGGGGTCCACTACCGCCTACAAGATGGGTATGAGGTCCACTACCGCCCACATGGGATATTGGGTCAACAACCACTCACAGGATGGGTATGGGGTGGGGCACTACTACCCCCAGGATGGGTATGGGGTCACTACCACCCACAGGATGATATGGGGTCCAATACCGCCCACAGGATGGGCATTGGGTCCAATATCACCCACAGGATGGGTATGGGGTCCATTACCGCCCACAGGTAATGGGGTAATGGGGTAATGAGCAAGGGGTCCTCTACCACCATCAGGATGAGTATTTTGGGCCACTACTGCCTAGGATGGGTATATGGGATTTATAATTATAATAAGCACTATTAGTTTATTATAATTTATTAGGTAAATTATTACTACTTATTATTATAATTAAGTACCTAATTTCATCTTCATAGTTTCCTACTCTGTGATTTAAAATTGTTCTGTATCTAGTGTTACCCCAATCTCCCAATCTTTATGTACTTAATCCAAACAACTTACCATTGTGATCATTGCTGTCTTCTTATATGTGCTAGCAATATGCTGTATTGTGCCTATTAATCTTTGTTAAATTATTATTCAAACTGTCAATGCAATCCATCTGAGCTACCTATGTGCTTTAATATACATTCAAATCTCTATCATCTCATTTTTGTCTTGCAATGTACCTGTTATCAATTTACAAATTTTGCTGTGTTTACCTACTTAAAATTTTCTGTAAGATTAAGGACCTGCCCGAAATGCTGCACTTACTAGTGCCTTTACAAGAATGTAATCACTATGCTATGTATCCTTACAATCCCAATGTAACTTCCTGTATATATATCTATATTAATAAAAATGGAAATGTTCGTTTTCAAAATCGCTAATCTCCGAAAGCTCTTCACCGATTGCTTTGAAATTTTCACACAACGTTCCATTCGCATCCGGCCAGGTTTATATATATATACTACATAGATGTCTCGTCTGTAACGGTAAAAAGCATGCTTTTTCGGAAAAACTGTGTTTTTCATGTGAGGAAAATTTTCGAAACCTCTTTTCCGATTGCTTTGAAATTTTGACACAAAGTTGCATTCGAATAAGCACGTCTTTTTATATATCTACTATATTCATGCCTCACCTGCGACAGGAAAAAACATGCTTTTTAGAAAAAACCCGTCATCTGTTGGATGTATGAGCAACACACGCTGTAATCTTTGAAAGTTCTTCACCAATTGCTTCGAAATTTTGACACAACGTTGCGTTCGAATAGGAGCGTGGTTTTATATACCTACTATATAGATGCCACCACTGTGACAGGCAAAAACATGCGTTTTTGAAAAACAGCGCCATCTGTTGCACATAATAGCAACACGCACACTTTACTGAATATGTCACAAATTCCACTTCAATGTTTCCGATTGCATTAATAAATTTTATTTTCATAGATTTCGATTTATTAATTTTTTCTTGAATTATTTTGTGTGATATTGATTTGGAATTGAGCTGTGTTGTTCACCATACCGTTCATTTCGTAAATATAAGATAGATACCACACCTGTGACAGGTAAAACTATGCTTTTCTTGAAAAACAGTGCCATCTGTTGCATGTAAGAGCAACACACATACTATCTAAATACCTTTAATTCCATTGCAATGTTTCTGATTGCATTGATAAATTGAATTTTCCTAGATTTTGATTTATTTTCATCTTGATTTAATTATTTTGTGGGAATTGCATTGGAATTGAGCTGTGTTGTTTACCATACAGTTCATTTCGTGAGTATAGTTCATTTATTATTTTTTCATATTTTCATTTATTTTTTAATTGTTTTTCTTATATTTCAGTGATGGGAACATCAGATCACTTGATGTTCCCAATTCTCTGATGGGAACATCACCATTTGGGAAGGCATTGGACGAGGGAGTAGGGAATGGTGGGGATGATGAGGGGACAGAAGTGGGAGATGTTGGGAGTACGAGGGTAATGGTGGGGAAGGACAAGGGAAGGGGGAGTTTGGGATGGTGGGGACGAGGGGATGGGGGAAAGGAGAATGGTGGGGAGGACAAAGGGACTGGGGTGTGGGGCATGATGGGAAGGAAGAGGGGATGGTGGAGTGGCTAGCACCTAAAATACACTATACTCACGAAATGAACGATATGGTAAACAACACAGCTCAATTCCAACAGAATTCAAACAAAATAATTATATCAAAATGAAAATAAATAAAAACCTATGCAAATTCAATTAATAAGTGAAATCAGAAACATTGAAATGGAATTGAAATATATTTAGTATAGCATGTGTGTTGCTCTTACGTGCAGCAGATGGTGCTGTTTTTCAAGAAAAACATAGTTTTACCTGTTACAGGTCTGGCATATATACTTATACTTACAAAATGAACAGTATGGTAAACAACAGAGCTAATTCCAACACAATATCACACAAAATAATAAAATAAATCGAAATCTATAAAAATAAAATTTATCAATGCAATCGGAAACATTGAAATGGAATTGTAACATATTTAGTATTGCGAATGTTGCTCCTAAAACCAACAGATGGCGCTGTTTTAAAAAAACATGTTTTTACCTGTCATGGGTTTGGTATCTATATAGTAGTTATATAAAAACACACGTGCATTCGAATGGATCGTTGTGTCTAAATTTCAAAGAAATCTGTGAAAAACTTTCGAAGATTACATCGTGTGTTGCTCTCACATTCAACAGATGGCGCTGTTTTTAAAAAAAAAAATGTTTTTTCCTGTCAAATGTGAGACATAAATATAGTAGATATAAAAAAAGATTCGCCTATTCGAATGCAACGTTGTGTCAAACTTTCAAAGCAGTCGGTAAAGAAGTTTCGATGATTTCCCTCATGAAGAACACAGTATTCCAAAAAAGCATGTGCTTCCCCATCACAGACATGACAACTATATAGCATGTACATAAAAACGTGCTCGGATGCGAATGGAACGTTGTGTGAAAATTTAAAAGAATTTCGGTGAAAGAACTTTCGGAGATTAGCGATTTTGAACAAACGAACATTTCCATTTTTTTGTGTATAGATTTACTAGCAGTATCCGGCCACGCGTTGCTGTGGCTCAGAAACGCATGTGCGTTGCTGAGCCACAGTAACCTTCCGAGTCCTCCCCACCATTTCCCTCTCACCCATCTCCCCACCATCTGCACGACCCTCTGCACTACTCTCTTCACCACCATCTTCACCAGCACCTTCACCACCACCTTCACAGCCCTACTTCCAGTATTCCTAAATTTTAAAACCATTTCCCTTCCCCCTGTCACTGATGGCTCTTAAGTCTTCTGGACAGAACTCTCCTCCTCGCACTATATTACTGCTCCACAACTATATATATATATATCTATATAAATAAAAATGTAAATGTTCGTTTGTTCAAAATCGCTAATCTCCGAAAGTTCTTTCACCGAAATTCTTTGAAATTTTCGCACAACGTTCCATTCGCATCCGAGCACGTTTTTATATACATGCTATATAGATGTCACGTCTGTGACGGGAAAGCACCTGCTTTTTTTGGATTACTGTGTTTTCACGTGAGGGGAAATCTTCGAAACCTCTTTATCGACTGCTTTGAAATTTTGACACAATGTTGCATTCGAATAGGCGAATGTTTTTATATACCTAGTATATACATGTCTCACATTTGACAGGAAAAAACATACTTTTTTGAAAAACAGCGCCATCTGTTGAATGTAAGAGCAACACACCGTGTATTCTCCGAAAGTTCTTCACCGATTGCTTTGAAATTTTGACACAACGATCCTTTGAATACACGTGTGTCTCTATACACCTACTATATAGATGCCACACCTGTGACAGGTAAAAACATGTGTTTTTTTTAAACAGCGTTATCTGTTGCATGTACAAGCAACATTCGCAATACAAAATATCTTACAATTCCATTTCAATGTTTCTGATTGCATTGATAAATTTTATTTATATAGATTTCGATTTTTTTTTATTATTTTGTGTGACATTGTGTTGGAATTCAGCTGGGTTGTTTACCATACCGTTCATTCTGTAAGTATAAGTATAGATGCCACACCTGTAACAGGTAAAACTATGTTTTTCTTGAAAAGCAGCACCATCTGTTGCATGTAGGAGCAACACACATGCTATACTAAATATGTTTCAATTCCATTTCAATGTTTCTGATTGCACTGATAAATTCAATTTTCATAGGTTTTGATTTATTTTCAATTTGATTTTATTATTTTGTTTGAATTATGTTGGAACTGAGCTGTGTTGTTTATCATACCGTTCATTTTGTGAGTATAGTTTATTTTAGGTTGCTAGCCACTCCACCATCCCCTCTTCCTTCCCACCATGCCCCACACGACTCCTGGTTCAACCTTGAGGCCGAGCGGACATCTGGACACCTCCTCCGCCTGGGAGCCGCCTGTTCACTTCTTGTTTTCGCGTTTTGGTTTTGCTACTGCCTTTTGGCATCCCTTTTCAACGGTCCGATTGTACGACGCCTGGTGCACATATCCCCTTGGGTCACGGGATTGTTGATAGATTTTTTTTTTTGGCGTGTTCTGGGTGGATCTCCTGGTTTTTCAAAACAAGCATGTTTTTTTCCTGTCACTGGTGAGGCATGAATATAGTAGGTATATAAAAAGACGTGTTTATTCGAATAAAACGTTGTGTTAAAATTTCAAAGCAATCGGTAATGAGGTTTTGAAGATTTTCCTCACATGAAAAACGAAAAACACAGTTTTTCAGAAAAAAAAATGCTTTTTACTGTCACAGACTGGCACGTCTAAGAAGAAGAAGATTTCTCCAAGCCCGTTATTGAAAATTTGAATTATATGATCGTAAATGCCTTTTTGCTCAAACGTTAGCTTAGGGATATTTGATTGCACATACAACAACCGATCACCCATGCTGTAATTGTGTTCACGACGCAATTCTACATCGAACGAAACAGCAGCAGATCGATTCGGTGACGGCATTCTCAATTGACTGAGAACTTTGTTCGCAATTTATAAGCACAAATCCTTAATCATTATCAATGCTTCGCTGTAGATTTCTGCTGTGAAATCCATGTTCATATTTGAATTTTCCTTGCGTATTCGACGGACAATATTTTAAGCTAAGTGCTATTTATATTTCTCCAATAACCCTGTTTGAGATGAAGGAAAACAGGTGGTCAATATGATTGCAAACAATACACGAATTTGATTTGGATGTGACGTGTTTGATGCACCATTAATGCATACATCCCAGTGTCTGTCGTTCTCCAATAAATACAGAGTTTGACATGCACTACGGAAAGTGGCATGTGTAACGCCATTGAAAAATCTCAGTTGCTGGAAAGACGTTGGACCGAGCACATTTACCAACAGCATGTGAATAAAGAAGCATTTATCATGATTGGGATGCACGGTGTACAGTGTGCCTATCATAGTTTATTTGAATATACCAGGTTGTCCATCGACTCGCTCTCTCTCTTCTGTGTCGTTCAAATGATTTTCTGCTCGCATTCCATATGTAATATAGAGGCACTTCCGAATACAGCAGTGTTTTCGCAAACGGGTCATTTTGACATAACGTTAAGAAAGCAGTTAATTAACATTGTAGCCGGTGGATTCATAGCTAGCATGTACCTTTGCCTAAATAAAAATTATTATTATTATTATTATTATAAAAATTATTATTATTATTATTATTATTTGTTGCACATTTGCAGCAGTGAAATATACGCGTTGTCCATTTTCTTGTTTTAAAAACAAAACAAAAAAATACTAAAAAAATATTTCAATTAAAATGCAGATCAATTGACACAGCTCAATTCCTCCGCCAATAGCATTGAAAAATAAGAACAGTTAAAAAAAATGAAATGAAAAAATAAAAAATATACTATACTCACGAAATGAAAAGTATGATAAACAACACAGCTCAATTCCAATGCAATGTCACACAAAATAATTAAATCAAAATGAAAATAAATCTAAATCTATGAAAATTCAATTTATCAATGCAATCGGAAACATTGAAATGGAATCAAAACATATTTTATACAACCTGTGTTGCTATTACGTGCAGCAGATGACGCCGTTTTTCCAGCAAAGCATGTTTTTTCCCGTCCAAGGTGAGTCATGTCTATAGTAGGTATATAAAAACATGCGCCTATTTCAATGCAACGTTGTGTCAAAATTTCAAAGCAATCGGTAAAGAGGTTTCGAAGATTTCCCTCACATGAAAAACACATGACAATCACAGTTTTTCAGAAAAAGCATGTTTTTTCTGTCACAGACGTGATATTTATATAGTATGTATATAAAATCCTGCTCGGATGCGAATGGAATGTTGTGTGAAAATTTCAAAGCAATCGGTGAAGAACTTTCGGAAATTAGCGATTTTGAACAAACGAACATTTACATTTTTTATTTATATATTGTTGTGGAGCAGTAATATAGTGCGAGGAGGAGAGCTCTGTCCAGAAGACTTAAGAGCCATCAGTGATAGGGGGAAGGGAAATAGTTTTAAAATTTAGGAATACTGGAAGTAGGGCTGTGAAGGTGGTGGTGGTTAAGGTGATGAAGGTGGTGGTGAAGGTGCTGGTGAAGGTGGTGGTGCAGAGGGTCGTGCAGATGGTGGGGAGATGGGAATGGTGGGGAGGACGAGGGGACAGTAGAGTGGGGAATGGTTAGGAGGCCGAGGAGATGGGTGAGGGGGGAAATGGTGGGGAGGACTGGGAAGGTTACTGTGGGTCAGCAACGCACATGCATTTCTGAGCCACAGCAACGCGCGGCCGGGTACTGCTAGTACATAAATAAATAAACAAATAAATAAATAAATCTATATAAATAAAAATGGAAATGTTCGTTTGTTCAAAATCGCTAACCTCCGAAAGTTCTTCACTGATTGGTTTGAAATTTTTACATAACGTTTCATTCGCATCCGAGCAGGTTTTTTATATACAAACTTTATAGGTGTCACGTCTGTGACGGGGGAAAACATGCTTTTTGGAAAGACTGGGTTTTTCATGTGTTTTTTATGTGAAGGAAATCTTTGGAACCTCTTTACCGATTGCATTGAAATTTTGACACAACGTTGCATTCGAAGAGGCGAGTGTTTTTATATGCATACTATATACATGCCTCACATTTGAAAGGAAAAACATTATGAGAAGGATTAAGACTGAGGAGGACAGCTTGAGGCATCAAGAAGACCTGGACAAGCTGCAGGAATGGTCGTGTGTGAACACTTACCTAGTTGTACTCACCTAGTTGTGTTTGCGGGGGTTGAGCTCTGGCTCTTTGGTCCCGCCTCTCAACCGTCAATCAACAGGTGTACAGGTTCCTGAGCCTATTGGGCTCTATCATATCTACACTTGAAACTGTGTATGGAGTCAGTCTCCACCACATTACTTCCTAATGCATTCCATTTGTCAACCACTCTGACACTAAAAAGTTCTTTCTAATATCTCTGTGGCTCATTTGGGCACTCAGTTTCCACCTGTGTCCCCTAGTGTGTGTGCCCCTTGTGTTAAATAGCCTGTCTTTATCTACCCTGTCGATTCCCTTGAGAATCTTGAATGTGGTGATCATATGCCCCCCTAACTCTTCTGTCTTCCAACGAAGTTAGGTTTAATTCCCGTAGTCTCTCCTCGTAGCTCATACCTCTCAGCTCGGGTACTAGTCTGGTGGCAAACCTTTGAACCTTTTCCAGTTTAGTCTTATGCTTGACTATATATGGACTCCATGCTGGAGCCGCATACTCCAGGATTGGTGTGACATATATGGTATACAAAGTTCTGAATGATTCTTTACACAAGTTTCTGAATGCCGTTCGTATGTTGGCCAGACTGGCATATGCCACTGATGTTATCTGATTGATATGTGCTGCAGGAGACAGGTCTGGCGTATGTTACCAGGTTTTTTCTCACGATCTTCTCCATCACGTTGCATGGTATACAAGTCAAGAACACTGGCCTGTAGTTCAGTGCCTCTTGCCTGTCGCCCTTTTTGTATATTGGTACCACATTCGCCGGCTTCCATATTTCTGGTAGGTCTCCCGTCTCCAGTGACTTACTATACACTATTGAGAGTGGCAAGCAAAGTGCCTCTGCACTTTGTGTGTGCGTGTGTGTTTGTGCGTGTGCGTGTGTGTGCGCGTGTGTGCGTGTGCGCGTGTGTGTGCGTGTGTATGTGCGTGTGTGTTGAGTGCAGGGGTGTTTGTGTATAGGGGTAGGGGGTAAGGGGGTGTCTTGGGACAGTGTAAGGCGTGGGAAGGTGTGGAGGAGGATGGGTGAGCGGTCACCAGGGTAGCATGTTTCAAGCCCGGTACCCAAGTGAGCCAAACGGAGTTGTATATTTGAGATATAGTGTGTTGTAGTTATATAGTAGAGTTATATAGTAGAGTGTGTGTGTGTGTGTGTGTGTGTGTGTGTGTGTGTGTGTGTGTGTGTGTGTGTGTGCGTGCGTGCGTGTGTGCGTGCGTGCGAGTGTGTGTGTGTGTGCGTGTGTACTCACCTATTTGTGCTAACAGGATCGTGCATTGATTCTTGGATCCCGCCTTTCCAGCCATCAGTTGTTTACAGCAATGACTCCTGTCCCATTTCCCTATCATACCTAATTTTAAAAGCATGAATAGTGTTTGCTTCCACAACTTGTTCCCCAAGTGCATTCTATTTTTCCACTACTCTCACGCTAAAAGAAAACTTCGTAACATCTCTGTGACTCATCTGAATTTCCAGTTTCCACCCATGTCCCCTCGTTCTGTTACTATTCCGTGTGAACATTTTGTCTTTGTCCACTCTGTCAATTCCCCTGAGTATTTTATATGTCCCTATCATATCTCCTCTCTCCCTTCTTTTCTCTATTGTCGTAAGGTTCAGTTCCCTCAGACGCTTTTCATATCCCATCCCTCGTAACTCTCAGACAAGCCTCGTCGCAAACCTCTGAACCTTTTCCAGTTCCTTATGTGTTTCTTCAGGTGGGGGCTCCACGATGGCGCTGCATTCTCTAAGACTGGTCTTACATATGCAGTATAAAGCGCCCTAAAATCCTCCTCACTTAGGTTTCGGAATGAAGTTCTAATTTTCGCCAGTGTAGAGTACGCTGCTGTCGTTTTATTTATATGTGCCTCAGGAGTTAGATTAGGTGTCACATCCACTCCCAGGTCTCTTTCTCGAATCGTTACAGGTAGGCAGTTCCCCTTCATTGTGTACTGTCCCTTTGGTAGTCTATCACCTGATCCCATTTCCAAAACTTTACATTTACTAGTGTTGAACTCCAGTAGCCATTTCCCTAACCATCTCTGCAACCTGTTTAAGTCCTCTTGGAGGATCCTACAATCCTTATCTGTTAAAACACTTCTCATTAATTTTGCGTCATCCGCAAACATTGACATGTATGATTCCACTCTTGTAAACATATCATTTACGTAAATTAGAAAGAGGATTGGACCCAGCACCGATCCTTGAGGTACTCCATTCGCTACTGTTCGCCAGTCCGATTCTCGCCCCTTACCATTACCCTCTGGCTCCTTCCTGTTAGGTAGTTCCTCACCCATTCTAGGGTCTTTCCGCTTACTCCTGCTTGCCTTTTAAGTTTGTAAAGCAGTCTCATGTGTGGTACTGTATCAAAGGCCTTTTGGCAGTCAAGAAATATGCAGTCTGTCCAGCCTTTTCTGTCCTGCCTTATCCTTGTTACTTTGTCATAGAATTCTAAAAGGCTTGTTAGGCATGATTTCCCTGTCCAGAATCCATGTTGGTGCTTGTTTACAAACCCAATGCTCTCCAGGTGCTCAACAAGTCTTAGCCTAATTATTCTTTCAAGTATTTTGCAGGGGATGCTTGTCAGTGATACGGGTCTGTAGTTAAGTGCCTCCTCCCTATCACCTTTCTTGAAAATCGGTACGACATTTGCCTCCTTCCAGCAACTATGGCAATTCTCCCAACATAAGTGATTCATTAAACATCATTGCCAGAGGCATGTTGAGAGCCTGCGCTGCCTCTTTTGCTATCCACGGTGATACTTTGTCTGGTTCAACCGCTTTAGTTTCATCCAGTGTTGTCAACTGTTTCATGACCTCATTGTGTGTGTGTGTGTGTGTGTGTGTGTGTGTGTGTGTGTGTGTGTGTGTGTGTGTGTGTGTGTGTGTGTGTGTGTGTGTGTGTGTGTGTGTGTGTGTGTGTGTTGGGGGTGGGGGAGGGTGGTGGGGGATACCCTTGGTAAGAGAGAGTTTTTTTGTTTTTATTATTATTATTTTCTACCACAGACGTGGCCACACATTTACAATGCTAACCAGCATATATACATTTTCTTCTGTCCTACATGGGTTAGGGTTAGAGAAGTGTTAAACATATAGACAAGTGAATTTTGTGGAGTCCACCTCTTGGTGCCAGAACCCACCCCATAGGCCCACGTCCCGTGTGCCCACCGTGTGTGTGTGTGTGTGCTTACTAGCAAATTGGTTTCCAACAAGTGTAATAGAGGAATGTGGATCGAGAAATTAGTAATAGAGAAAGTGAATACTATTGCAAGTCGGAAATAAAGCAGAAAATCCCTTATTGTAATACAAGCAAATTAATATATCAGTGTTATAACGTAAGTAACTGGCAACTGAGGGCCTCCAGCCGCGGCCTGGGACAACAACGTGTCAACTGTACAGCCTCTGGGACCTTCACCCTCGACCGTGCGATAAGTACTGACCATACAGTAGAACAAATAACATATATATTATTACAAATATAGGATATACATATAATATTATAAATATATAGATATATACAACAAAACAAGGCAAAATGGGAGCAAATAAACAAATTTGTGGCCACTGTATCAACTCCTTAAAGTCGAAGGTAACGGGAATTGAATGTTATATCTGTAAGAATAGATTTCATTCGGCTTGCACAGGAGTGAGTAACACTACGGCACTGAGAGCTGGCCACTTGCTCTGGGTGTGTAAAAATGACCTGCCATCTTGGAATATCCTAAAAATCCTCCTAGATAACATGACGCATGATCGGAAAACATCATTCATTGGAAGCCTACCAGCCATCCAGAAGGAGTGGGAAAGGAACAACAACAATTCTAATATACCAGGGGCGGAGGCTATAGTCAGGGATGAAACTGAGGCTGAAACTCAGGAAGTTGTAAACTCTGACTCAGTAGGCCCGGATGTAGATGACAGTAAACTAGAAATTGTAACAGACAGCACTGACAGCTCGATAGGTACAGACACTACGACGGTTCCCGATAGAGCAATTCAGAACAGGACAGACTTATGCAAATTTTATGCAAAGGGCATATGCAGACATAGATATGCTGGTAATAAGAAAGGATTAGGATGCAGTTACCAACATCCCAAAAAATGTTTAAATATGCTTAGGAAAGGTGAGTGTCGATTTGGATCAATATGTAGGTTTTTCCATCCTGACATGTGCCAAACCTCACTGGAGGACAGAAAATGCTATGACCACAGCTGCCCACACTTTCACGTGAAAGGCACGGAACGCTACATAAAGAGTGGCAAGCAGGATAATGAATTTGGAGAAAACTCTATAAATTTTGTATACCAGACCGAAAGAGAATTCAAAAGGAGGAGCATGGAGAGTGTATGGAACTGGATGCCAGATCCACTTGCATTCCAGAATTACAGATACAATTACACATTGAAAGGGAACTACAACTACGACAGACAACTGCCCTACAACAATCAGTACTGGTCAGGACAAACTCATTATGACCACGCATAATGGGCTTGCCGAAAAAGTCTCCCATTCAAACTATCACTAATAAAGTAACCTCATTCATCTTTGCCAACATACAAGGACTGAAAACAAGAACAAACAACAAAGTACAGTTCATAAATGGCCTCCTCACGGAGTTAAATGCAGTATTTGGAGCTTTCACAGAAACCCGTGCAGGGGAATTGTTGGACAGTGAGATCTGGATTCCAGGATATAACCTATACAGGTGTGATAGGAAAATTAGGTCACATGGAGGAGTGTGTCTGTATATTAGGGAAGACCTTGTATGCTCGGAGCTCCTAAACGTTACAAGGTGGTAGAGGTACTGGGATTAAAAATAGAGAAAATAAATTTAGTGATTATTCTAATATACAAACCGCCAGATGCAACGGCTGAGGAATTGACAGAACAGATAAAAAAATAGAGAATAGCCTTGATAATTTGGAGAACCCGATACCAGATATTATCTTCCTAGGTGACTTCAACTTGCCTGGTCTCAGGTGGAAAATAGCAAACAATAATATTATTCCAGGAAATCTATCGGGACCTTACCAACCACAGATTAGAGAACTACTTAGATTCTGTGACAAATTTTCACTCAATCAGCAGATATCGGAGCCAACGAGAAATGAAAATATTTTAGATCTGGTCTTTACGAACAATGAAGACATTATCAGAGACATTACGATATCAGATACCACATACTCAGATCACAAGCTCATTGAAGTGCAAACGACCATCAATACTCAGAATAGACCTAAAACGTTGATAAAGCGAGAGGGGCTATTCAGTAAATTCAATTTAATAATAAAAGGATAGACTGGGAGATAATAAACAGGGAACTTACAAACTTTCCATGGGAAACTGTTCTAAGTAATACAAGTCCTACAGAAGGAATAGAAAAACTGACTTCGGAAGCGTATCAAGTCTGTCTGAAACATGTTCCTTTGAGGAAAGCCAGAAAGAGATCCAACGTAGAAAGAGAACGCAGACGACACTATAAACGCAGGAAAAAAATAACGGAACTGCTTATGCAGACACGAATTTCCCGTCAAAGAAGGAATAGTTTAAATAGGGAGATTGAAGAAATCGAGCGGAAATTGAAACACTCATATGAAACTGAAGCAAGGCAGTTAGAAAAGAAAGCAATTCAGGAAATAAAGAAAAATCCAAAATATTTCTTCACATAATGCGAAATCAAAAGCAAAAACCACTGCCAGTATTGGACCTATTCGTATAAGTGAAGGTTCATACACGGAGGATGACAAAGAAATTAGTGAAATCCTAAAAAAGCAGTATGAGGACATGTTTAGCACTCCAATAAACAACATGAATGTGGAAGATCCAGACAATTTCTTTATGCGGGATATTCAAACCCCTGTAAATATAACTGATATCAACACGAGCGCACTAAATTTTGAAAGAGAAATTGAAAACATGCCCATGCACTCGGCCCCAGGTCCAGACTCATGGAATTCAATATTTATAAAGAAATGCAAAGTGCCGGTAGCACAGGCACTCAGTATAGTGTGGAGGAAGAGCTTGTACACGGGGAGATACCAGATGCACTTAAAGTAGCAGACATAGCCCCTCTACACAAGGGAGGGGGCAAAGCATTGGCAAAGACTTATAGACCAGTTGCACTAACATCGCACATCATAAAAGTATTTGAGAGAGTGATTAGGAGTCAGGTCACCAATTTCATAGAGACCAATGACCTTCACAACCCAGGCCAACGTGGATTTCGAACGGGAAGATCGAGCCTCTCACAGCTACTTGAGCACTATGACAAAGTCACTGAGGCATTAGAAGAAAATCAGAATGCTGATGTGATATACACGGACTTCGCAAAGGCCATTGCGAAATGTGACCATTGCGTGATAGCACACAAAATGAAGTCAATGGGAATAACCGGTAAAGTAGGACGCTGGATACTCAGTTTTCTGTCAAACAGGACTGAGCGAGTAACGGTCAACCATATAAAATCTAGTCCAAGTGCAGTTAAAAGCTCTGTACCTCAGGGTACAGTCCTTGCACCGCTGCTTTTCCTTATTCTCATATCAGATATAGACAAAAATACAAGTCACAGCTTCGTATCATCCTTTGCAGATGACACAAAAATCAGTATGAAAATTATCTCGGCTGAAGACACTGAAAAACTTCAAGCTGATATTAATAAAGTTTTCGATTGGGCATCAGAAAATAACATGATGTTTAACAGTGATAAATTCCAGGCACTCAGGTACGGTAAAAATGAGGACCTTAAACATAATACAGAGAACAAAACACAATCAAATGTACCCATAGTAGGAAAACAGCATGTAAAGGATTTGGGAATAATAATGTCTGACGACCTAACGTTTAAGGAGCACAACCAAGCAAATATTGCGACAGCCAGAAAAATGATAGGATGGATTACGAGAACTTTCAAATCCAGGGATCCCATCACAATGGTTGTACTCTTCAAGTCACTTGTGTTGTCCCGTCTTGAGTACTGCTCAGTACTCACTTCCCCCTTCAGAGCAGGAGAGATTGCTGAAATAGAGGGAAAACAGAGAACATATACGGCACGCATAGACGCAATAAAGCACCTAAATTATTGGGATCGTCTTAAAGCCCTCCAAATGTACTCACTAGAAAGAAGACGAGAGAGATATCAAATAATATACACCTGGAAGATACTGGAGGGCCAAGTACCAAATCTACACAGTAAAATAACAACGTACTGGAGTGAACGATATGGAAGAAAATGCAGAATAGAACCAGTGAAGAGCAGAGGTGCCATAGGCACAATCAGAGAACACTGTATAAACATCAGAGGTCCGCGGTTGTTCAACGTCCTCCCAGCAAGCATAAGAAATACTGCCGGAACAACCGTGGACATCTTCAAGAGGAAACTAGATTTATTCCTCCAAGGAGTGCCGGACCAACCGGGCTGTGGTGAGTATGTGGGCCTGCGGGCCACTTCAAGCAACAGCCTAGTGGACCAAACTCTCACAAGTCAAGCCTGGCCTCGGGCCGGGCTTGGGAAGTAGAAGAACTAACAGAACCCCATCAATCAGGTTTCAACCAGGTATAGTTCAAGGGTTTATTGAACACTCAACCACAGAAGGTGATTCGGTGCTTTAAAAAGCTAAGCTAACCTACATACGTAAATACATAGATACACAGATTTACGTATGCCCTACATAAAGTGTTTGATGTGTCTTTTACATAGTGTCATTAATGTACATTCACAAAGGTGAAATGTAATTCTGATCAGCTTCCATATATGCTTTATACCCATACATATACATACACACACACATATACATACATATATACACACACATGCATTCACATACATTTGTCTCATTTACTCTGACAGGGTGAGATAGCTGATAAAGAAACTAGTGTTCAATGAAGCACTTAATCACTGAAGGTGATGAAGGTGCTTTTACAAGCTCAGGTTATATAGTTACATCATATATATATACATTGTATAATTATATTATAAGGGAGAGTGGCAGGTAACCTTAGACGTTCTGTGATCAACAGGGGGGGGGGGGTCAAACCCACCCTCCAACATCTGGGCATAATACCAGCAGCCTCCACAACACTCCCCCAGTCTCCAGCTGAGGCTTGTAGAGGCCTCATCTAACCTCACCTATGTCACACATTAACCTACAATTTCTGTGTTATTTAAACTCCTCATCACAGTGGCGTCTCACCAATATAAACTGTATTGGATTTTGTCCCAAAATAGCAATATGCTGACTGGACGTTTATGTATGTATGTATGTATGTATGTATGTATGTATGTATGTATGTATGTATGTATGTATGTATGTATGTATGTATGTATGTATGTATGTATGTATGTAAGTAAATATGTTTGTATGTATGTATGTATGTATGTATGTATGTATGTATTTATGTATGTATGTATGTATGTATGTATGTATGTATGTATGTATGTATGTATGTATGTATGTATGCATGCATGCATGCATGCATGCATGTATGTATGTATGTATGTATGTATGTATGTATGTATGTATGTATGTATGTATGTATGTATGTATGTATGTATTTATGTATGTATGTATGTATGTATGTATGTATGTATGTATGTATGTATGTATGTATGTATGAATGTATGTATGTGTACTCACCTAATTGTGCTTGCAGGGTTGAGCTCTGGCTCTTTGGTCCACCTCTCAACTGTCAATCAACAGGTGTACAGGTTCCTGAGCTTATTGGGCTCTATCATATCTACACTTGAAACTGTGTATAGCTTCAAGTGTAGATATATATAGAGTCAGCCACCACCACATCACTTCCTAATGCATTCCATTTGTCAACCACTCTGACACTAAAAAAGTTCTTTCTAATATCTCTGTAGCTCATTTGGGCACTCAGTTGCCACCTATGTCCCCTAGTGCGTGTGCCCCTTGTGTTAAATAGACTGTCTTTATCTACCCTATCAATTCCCTTGAGAATCTTGAATGTGGTGATCATGTCCCCCCTAACTCTTCTGTCTTCCAGCGAAGTGAGGTTTAATTCTCATAGTCTCTCCTCGTAGCTCATACCTCTCAGCTCGGGTACTAGTCTGGTGGCAAACCTTTGAACCTTTTCCAGGTTGGTTTTATCTTTGACTAGATATGGACTCCATGCTGGGGCTGCATACTCCAGGATTGGCCTGACATATGTGGTATACAAAGTTCTGAATGATTCCTTACACAAGTTTCTGAATGCCGTTCGTATGTTGGCCAGCCTGGCATATGCCGCTGATGTTGTCCTCTTGATATGGGCTGCAGGAGATAGGTCTGGCATGATATCAACCCCCAAGTCTTTTTCTTTCTCTGACTCTTGAAGTATTTCATCTCCCAGATGATACCTTGTATCTGGCCTCCTGCTCCCTACACCTATCTTCATTACATTACATTTGCTTGGGTTAAACTTTAACGACCATTTATTTGACCATTCCTTCAGCTTGTCTAGGTCTTCTTGAAGCCTCAAGCAGTCCTCGTCTGTCTTAATCCCTCTCATAATTTTGGCATCGTCCGCAAACATTGAGAGAAATGAATCTATACTCACCGGGAGATCATTTACATATATCAGAAACAAGATAGCACCGAGTACAGAGCCCTATGGGACTCCACTGGTGACTTCACGCCAATCTGAGGTCTCACCCCTCACCGTAACTCTCTGCTTTCTATTGCTTAGATACTCCCTTATCCACTGGAGCACCTTACCAGCTACACCTGCCTGTCTCTCCAGCTTATGCACCAGCCTGTACTGTGTACTCACCTAGTTGTACTTACCTAGTTGTGATAGCGGGGTTTGAGTTTAGCTCTTTGGTCCCGCCTCTCAACCGTTATTCAACAGGTGTACGGGTTCCTGAGCCTGTTGGGCTCTATCATATCCAAACTTGAAACTGTGTATGGAGTCAGCTTCCACCACATCACTCCCTAATGCATTCCATTTGTCAACCACTCTGACACTAAAAAAGTTTTTTCTAATATCTCTGTGGCTCATTTGGGCACTCAGTTGCCACCTTTGTCCCCTTGTGCGTGTGCCCCTTGTGTTAATAGCCTGTCTTTATCTACTCTATCAATTCCCTTCAGAATCTTAATGTGCGAATGTACTCACCTAATTGTACTCACCTAATTGTGCTTGCGGGGGTTGAGCTCTGGCTCTTTGGTCCCGCCTCTCAACCGTCAATCAACTGGTGTACAGATTCCTGAGCCTATTGGGCTCTATCATATCTACATTTGAGATGTGTGTACTCACCTATATGTACTCACCTATATGTGCTTGCAGGATCGAGCATTGACACTTGGATCCCGCCTTTCTAGCTATCGGTTGTTTACAGCAATAACTCCTGTCCCATTTCCCTATCATACCTAGTTTTAAAAGTATGAATAGTATTTGCTTCCACAACCTGTTCCCCAAGTGCATTCCATTTTTCTACTACTCTCACGCTAAAAGAAAACTTCCTAACATCTCTGTGACTCATCTGAGTTTCCAGTTTCCACCCATGTCCCCTCGTTCTGTTATTATTACGTGTGAACATTTCATCTATTTCCACTTTATCAATTCCCCTGAGTATTTTATATGTCCCTATCATATCTCCTCTCTCCCTTCTTTTCTCTAGTGTCGTTAGGTTCAGTTCCTTCAGCCGCTCTTCATATCCCATCCCTCGTAACTCTGGGACAAGCCTCGTCGCAAACCTCTGAACCTTCTCCAGTTTCTTTATGTGTTTCTTCAGGTGGGGGCTCCATGATGGCGCGGCATACTCTAAGACGGGTCTCACGTAGGCAGTGTAAAGTGCCCTAAAAGCTTCCTCATTTAGGTTTCTGAATGAAGTTCTAATTTTCGCCAGTGTAGAGTACGCTGCTGTCGTTATCCTATTTATATGTGCCTCAGGAGTTAGATTAGGTGTCACATCCACTCCCAGGTCTCTTTCTCGAATCGTTACAGGTAGGCTGTTCCCCTTCATTGTGTACTGTCCCTTTGGTCTCCTGTCACCTGATCCCATTTCCATAACTTTACATTTACTGGTGTTAAACTCCAGTAGCCATTTCCCTGACCATCTCTGCAGCTTGTTTAAGTCCTCTTGGAGGATCCTACAATCCTCGTCTGTCACAACTCTTCTCATTAATTTTGCGTCATCTGCATCATGTGTGTGTGTGTGTGTGTGTGTGTGTGTGTGTGTGAGTGTGTGTGTGTACTCACCTATTCACCTATTCGCCTATTTGTGATTGCAGGATCGAGCATTGACTCTTGGATCCCGCCTTTCCAGCTATCGGTTGTTTACAGCAATGACTCCTGTCCCATTTCCCTATCATACCTAGTTTTAAAAGTATGAATAGTATTTGCTTCCACAACCTGTTCCCCAAGTGCATTCCATTTTTCCACTACTCGCACGCTAAAAGAAAACTTCCTAACATCTCTGTGACTCATCTGAGTTTCCAGTTTCCACCCATGTCCCCTCGTTCTGTTATTATTACGTGTGAACATTTCATCTATTTCCACTTTGTCAATTCCCCTGAGTATTTTATATGTCCCTACCATATCTCCTCTCTCCCTTCTTTTCTCTATTGTCATAATGTTCAGTTCCTTCAGACGCTCTTCATATCCCATTCCTCGTAACTCTGGGACAAGCCTTGTCGCAAACCTCTGAACCTTCTCCAGTTTCTTTATGTGTTTCTTCAGGTGGGGGCTCCATGATGGCGTGGCATACTCTAAGACGGGTCTCACGTAGGCAGTGTAAAGCGCCCTAAAAGCCTCCTCATTTAGGTTTCTGAATGAAGTTCTAATTTTCGCCAGTGTAGAGTACGCTGCTGTCGTTATCCTATTAATATGTGCCTCAGGAGTTAGATTAGGTGTCACATCCACTCCCAGGTCTCTTTCTCGAATCGTTACAGGTAGGCTGTTCCCTTTCATTGTGTACTATCCCTTTGGTCTCCTGTCACCTGATCCCATTTCCATAACTTTACATTTACTGGTGTTAAACTCCAGTAGCCATTTCCCTGACCATCTCTGCAACCTGTTTAAGTCCTCTTGGAGGATCCTACAATCCTCGTCTGTCACAACTCTTCTCATTAATTTTGCGTCATCCGCAAACATTGACATGTATGATTCCACTCCTGTAAACATATCATTTACGTAAATTAGAAAGAGGATTGGTCCAAGCACCGATCCTTGAGGTACTCCACTTGTTACTGTTCGCCAGTCCGTTTCTCGCCCCTTACCATTACCCTCTGGCTCCTTCCTGTTGGGTAGTTCTTCACCCATACTAGGGCCTTTCCGCTTACTCCTGCCTGCCTCTCAAGTTTGTATAGCAGTCTCATGTGCGGTACTGCATCAAAGGCCTTTTGGCAGTCAAGAAATATGCAGTCTGCCCAGCCTTCTCTGTCCTGCCTTATCCTTGTTACTTTATCATAGAATTCTAAAAGGTTTTTTAGGCATGATTTCCCTGTCCAGAACCCATGTTGGTGCTTGTTTACAAACCCAATGCTCTCCAGATGCTCAACAAGTCTTAGCCTAATTATTCTTTCAAGTATTTTGCAGGGGATGCTTGTCAGTGATACGGGTCTGTAGTTAAGTGCCTCCTCCCTATCACCTTTTTTGAAAATCGGTACGACATTTGCCTCCTTCCAGCAACCGGGCAATTCTCCCGACATAAGTGACTCATTAAAGATCATTGCCAGAGGCACGCTGAGAGCCTGCGCTGCCTCTTTAAGTATCCACGGTGATACTTTGTCTGGTCCAACAGCTTTATTTGCATCCAGTGTTGTCAACTGTTTCATTACCTCCTCTGCTGTCACCTCTATATCTGATAGTCTTTCATCTTGGATAATCGCTTCTAACAATGGGAGCTGCTCAGGCTCGGTTGTGAACACTCCATGGAATTTTGCATTCAGTACCTCGCAGATTTCCTTGTCGCTTTCTGTATATGCCCCTTCTGTTTTCTTCAGTCTTGTCACTTGGTCATTTACCGACATATTCCTTCTTATATGGCTATGTAGTAATTTAGGTTGCTTTTTCGCTTTGACTTTAATATCATTCTCATAATTTCTTTCCGACACTCGTCTTATGTTAATGTAATCATTCCTAGCTCTGTTACATCTAATCCTATTGTCCTCTGTCCTTTGTCTTCTGTACTTCCTCCACTCCCTCCTGCTTCTCACCTTTGCTTCCTGACACTGTCTATTAAACCATGGGTTATTATATTCCCTCCTGCTTTTTTCCTTTATTGTTGGAATAAATCTCTCTTCAGCCTTCTTGCATTTCAATATGACTTGGTTCATCATACCTTGCACTGGTTTTCCTCTAAGTTCTTCCTCCCACTGTACTTCTCCTAGGTAGTCCCTTATCCTTCTGTAGTCCCCTTTTCTGTAATCAAGTCTCCCACTGGGGTCGTTGACAGGTGTGATGTAGCAGGGGCAGGGGAATCGTTGGGGAGGTGCAAATGTGGAAGGGACAGGGGGGTTTGGGGGGGCTGAGGCAGGGGGGAGGTATAGGAGGGCTGAGTTGGGGAGGATGCGACCTGGGAGGTGGCCTGGGAGGTGACCTTGGATGTGACCTGGGAGGTGACCTGGGAGGTGACCTGGGATGTGACCTGGGAGGTGAGAATACCTGAGAGGCTAGTTCGGTGTCGTTGTTGCCATCTATTCTTGTGGGCTATTTGCTCATCTTTCGTCATAAACCTCTCTATAAACACATTGTAATGGGTTTCATTTCCTCTGAGTAAATGCTTGTTCCTCATTATGTACTCCACAGCCTCCTCATTGGAGAATTGCACCAGAACAGGTCTATTCTTGGTACAATTGTAAGGTCCAACCCGCCGGCTGATATCCACCTCGTGTTCTGCCATTCCTGCTCTAATACATCTGAATATATCATGCAATTCATATTTTTCCATCTCTATTCTCTCTTGTCTTGTTGGTGCCCCAGATTCGAATAATCCATGTATTATAATAGACCATCTCCTCAGTAATTCATTGTCATGCTGGTAGCCTGTCCCCTGGGGACTCTCCATCCCAACCGCAGTCACTAACCCATCCCCCACTAATCCTCTGTCCTTAGCCATGCTGTTAATCCTTCCTAATTTGTTTGTGATCCGAGCACATTCCCTCTCCCAGTCCTCTCTTCCCTTCCTAATCTCTTCCTGAATATAGTGCATAAGTTCTTGTTTCTGCCTCTCTACCACATCCTGTAATTGCTGAAATAACTCGCTTTTAATCCCTTGGATTAGATCCTCCATCCAATCACTCCTTCTCTCTACAAATTTCCCTATTAATTTGTCTATAAATCTGTCCTCCTCCTCATCCCTGCTGGTGATTGACCTTGAACCCCTTCCTGATCTTGTCATTGCAGTAACAACCTAGCCAAAAAGGTGCTCCTCAATACCTTGCACAATCTGCACCACAAACAGGCAAGAAAGTACTCCACATGGCTGGTCAAGATGTGAGGTTGCTGCGTCCCGTGGCACAGCTGGTGAGGTCACTAGTGGTGTGTACTCACCTAATTGTGCTTGCGAGGGTTGAGCTCTGGCTCTTTGGTCCCGCCTCTCAACCGTCAATCAACTGGTGTACAGATTCCTGAGCCTACTGGGCTCTATCATATCTACATTTGAAACTGTGTATGGAGTCAGCCTCCACCACATCACTTCCTAGTGCATTCCATTTACTAACTACTCTGACACTGAAAAAGTTCTTTCTAACGTCTCTGTGGCTCATTTGGGTACTCAGCTTCCACCTGTGTCCCCTTGTTCGCGTCCCACTAGTGTTGAATAGTTCATCCTTGTTTACCCGGTCGATTCCCCTGAGGATTTTGTAGGTTGTGATCATGTCCCCCCTTACTCTTCTGTCTTCCAGTGTCGTAAGGTGCATTTCCCGCAGCCTTTCCTCATAACTCATGCCTCTTAGTTCTGGGACTAGTCTAGTAGCATACCTTTGGACTTTTCCTAGCTTCGTCTTGTGCTTGACAAGGTACGGGCTCCATGCTGGGGCCGCATACTCCAGGATTGGTCTTACATATGTGGTGTACAAGATTCTGTATGATTCCTTACACAGGTTCCTGAACGCCGTTCTGATGTTAGCCAGCCTCGCATATGCCGCAGACGTTATTCTCTTTATGTGGGCTTCAGGAGACAGGTTTGGTGTGATATCAACTCCTAGATCTTTCTCTCTGTCTGTTTCATTAAGTACTTCATCTCCTATTCTGTATCCTGTGCCTGGCCTCCTGTTTCCACTGCCTAGTTTCAGTACTTTGCATTTACTCGGGTTGAACTTCAACAGCCATTTGTTGGACCATTCACTCAGTCTATCCAGGTCATCTTGTAGCCTCCTACTATCATCCTCTGTTTCAATCCTCCTCATAATTTTTGCATCGTCGGCAAACATTGAGAGGAACGAATCTATACCCTCTGGGAGATCATTTACATATACCATAAACAATATAGGTCCAAGGACTGACCCCTGCGGGACTCCACTTGTGACGTCTCGCCAATCTGAGACCTCACCCCTCACACAGACTCGTTGTCTCCTGCTGCTTGGGTACTCCTCTATCCACCGGAGTACCTTCCCTTTCACTCCAGCCTGCATCTCTAACTTTCCCACTAGCCTCTTGTGTGGCACTGTATCAAAGGCTTTCTGACAATCCAAAAATATGCAGTCTGCCCACCCTTCTCTTTCTTGCCTTATTTTTGTTGCCTTGTCGTAGAATTCAAGTGACCCTGTGAGGCAGGACCTGCCATCCCTGAACCCATGTTGATGCTGTGTTACAAAGTTCCTTCGCTCCAGATGCTCCACTAGTTTTTTTCGCACAATCTTCTCCATCAGCTTGCATGGTATGCAGGTTAGGGACACTGGCATGTAGTTCAGTGCCTCCTGTCTATCCCCTTTCGTGTACTCACCTAATTCACCTAATTGTGCTTGCGGGGGTTGAGCTCTGGCTCTTTGGTCCCGCCTCTCAACCGTCAATCAACTGGTGTACAGATTCCTGAGCCTATTGGGCTCTATCATATCTACATTTGAAACTGTGTATGGAGTCAGCCTCCACCACATCACTTCCTAATGCATTCCATTTACTAACTACTCTGACACTGAAAAAGTTCTTTCTAACGTCTCTGTGGCTCATTTGGGTACTCAGCTTCCACCTGTGTCCCCTTGTTCGCGTCCCACCAGTGTTGAATAGTTCATCCTTGTTTACCCGGTCGATTTCCCTGAGGATTTTGTAGGTTGTGATCATGTCCCCCCTTACTCTTCTGTCTTCCAGTGTCGTAAGGTGCATTTCCCGCAGCCTTTCCTCATAACTCATGCCTCTTAGTTCTGGGACTAGTCTAGTAGCATACCTTTGGACTTTTTCCAGCTTCGTCTTGTGCTTGACAAGGTACGGGCTCCATGCTGGGGCCGCATACTCCAGGATTGGTCTTACATATGTGGTGTACAAGATTCTGAATGATTCCTTATACAGATTCCTGAACGCCGTTCTGATGTTAGCCAGCCTCGCATATGCCGCAGACGTTATTCTCTTTATGTGGGCTTCAGGAGACAGGTTTGGTGTGATATCAACTCCTAGATCTTTCTCTCTGTCTGTTTCATTAAGTACTTCATCTCCTATTCTGTATCCTGTGCCTGGCCTCCTGTTTCCACTGCCTAGTTTCATTACTTTGCATTTACTCGGGTTGAACTTCAACAGCTGTGGGAACCGACCTGTGAGATTTATATTTATTTAATTTATATGAATTTATATTTACGTTAATTTATATACTTCGATAGCAATTTGTATAATGATAAGTGGACTGTATTTCTGCAATAATCTCTTAATCTCACAAATCGATCCTCTACACATTAGGGGGGTTTATTAGTTTATATATATATGCAGCCAATCAAACTACAGTAATAGCTACATACATTGATGAGGTTCCTTCTCTTATAGTACAGCAGGTTAGTCCACCAGGTATAACTAGAGTGTAGACACCAAATTATCCTCTTTGAGGTAGCTTCTATCACCCAGTAACTGGTGCACATAATCTTGCATCCTCGTCTTGACCTGTCAAAAGTGCGCTAGCTGTGAAGCCAGATACCTATATATGACAAGTATATCAGAGAAAACACTATACAGTACATGGAACATGAAGACCTGGCTTAATTACCTTTAGTTTGAGGCGATTTCGCGATCTAACCGGCTAACCCTACCCAATGACATTAATGGCCACTAATGATAGATAATGGGTTTCGGATAGACACTTAACTTGAATTTGTAGACAGCGTGTTGATAATGGTACACTTTTAGTTTCCATAACACTACGTCCAAGTAAATTTAACAGGAGCCGAATTTGCTCCCGTGTGAGCCTCTGGTCTAGTAACAACAATGGCTGCCCTCCTTCCTCCACTCTGACGCCTGGCTTACATTGTCCAGATTTCAGAACGTGATAGAAGGGTCACATTTACTCTACTTTAATATTGATAATTATGTTAATTTATATAAGATGTTTTTATGATGGTAAAGTCCAAAGACTAATGTATTTAAGAATAATTCCCAGCAGAATAGCTGGTGAATTATAATAGTATGTGGTGATGATATCCCGTTTTCTATAGACGGTAATTCCACTACAAGTTACGTTTTCTATGGGTAACTTGTTGGTAATACAGCTATTATCTGTATGATATATTAAATGGTGTCGGATTTTCCGACATAATTCCCCAGGGGGCTGCTCACGGGTCGAAGTCCTATTTAGAACAGACGAACACCGATACTCCTCCTTCGAATTATTAGATTAATTTGATGTTAGTAGTTAGTAATCACACATTTGTGCGTCTGTTCGTACAGGACGGATGTCCCGTACTAGAGTTGTAGGGGTTAGAAGTCTAATGCGATTTCATTTCCCTGTCAACTCTTGAAAGGCTAATATTCAAGCCTTATTACATATTATTTAACCCAAAAGACTGGATGTGATCAAGTACTACAGTCAAGTATGATTCAGGGACTGCAGTGAGATCAGTGACATTAGATATAACTTGAAGTTTCTTCAGGTAACTGGTCACTGATATATAAACACTGAGGCCCATGGAATACATCTTGATTAAATAATAAATGTATCAAATCAGTCATCAGATTTATTAGGGTTTAATTTAGTTAATTGATTCAGAAGATTGAATAGCTCATCATTAAAGTAAAGTATGGTTCTGAGACTGCAGTGGGTTCAGTGACATTGGTCGCAGTGACTTGTAGCTGTTTTAGGCTACTGTTCACTGATTTGCCACTGAGGCCTCATGAACTCATCTTCAGCTTTAAATGATGATACTAACATCAACTTCTGTTGGTATAGTCAGCTGTAATCTCCTTAGTATAATGCTACTGGAGAAATATAATCAGCTGACAAATTTAGATTTCTATTGGTATTGTTTATCTGCAGGCATAGGTCTCCTCAGGCTTGATACTGGGCCTGAGAGTAATTTACCTCCTGCAGAGTTTAACATGGTTATACCCTGATATTTAGTAGGGCTACCGATGAATCGATGACAATAGTCTGTCCCAACAAGGAGACCGAAGTCGTTGAGGTGATCAGACTTAATATTATCTGCCAATTTTATTCCTCTATTTCTCAGGAATTTGGCTGTTGCTCTCAGACCTTGAACTTGTAGGTCTACTGGTATTTTGTCCACCACAATGGCTTGTACTCTACAGACGTACCTGCCTAAACGTACTGATGGTTGTACCACCTGGTAGACTTGAGGTCCTGCATCTGTTACAAACCCTGAGATGTTGAATGACATCTGGGCTACAGGCCTTAATTGTAGTTCATCTGCCAACTTTTTAGTGATATATGTTCTCTGGGATCCTTGGTCAAACAACCCACGGGTATGGACCTTGGCCCTCTTATTCAGGATGGTAATTTGGGCAGTAGGCAAAGTCGTATAACCTTTAGACTTTGCCGATTGGACACTCTTTGTTTGTTGCACCCTGCAGTACTGTACTGTGGTGGGAATGCTATCTTCCACCTTGGGGTTTGGAGACGTTGTTTTGGTGTCTCTGCACAATGCTGCATGGTGTTGACCTTTGTTACACCTATTACAGGTGTGTAATTGGGTATCACAGTCCTTGATGTTATGTTTCCTGAGGCACCTCGTGCAATGTTGCAAATCTTTGAGTCGCTCAACACGGGCGTCACTATCAGGAAAATTAGAGCAGTGGTACATTGAATGTTTCTCATTGCAGAACAAACATGTTCCATAGCTTCCAGTACCCTTTGGTGTCACGTTCTTGGATGACACAGTAACTATAGGCTTGGAGGGTCCCACTGCATATACGCCCACACTGCCACTGTTCCACTTTGGTGTTGAATTATATTGTCTAGATTGATTTGGAGTACCTTTGGTACTCTGTGGTTTACTATTATTGGTTTCTGAGGGTTTACTTGGTGGTTTTAATTTGTCATGTGTTCGTAATTGATGAACTACTGACTTTAAACCTTCAGATATTTCATTCATGGATAAGATGCTTTTATTGTAATGAGCACTTATTTGTCTCAATATGTCCCTAGGTATTTTCTCCTGGACAATTATTTTCAAGACCCACTCAGCCCCGTTTGTATCTGCTGTCAGGCTGAGGGCATTGATCAATGATTCTATCTCCAGCTTGAAGACTTGGAGTGAATCAGCTGAAGCCTCCGGTGGGGGTAAATGCAACAGCTCATGAACTAAATGTGATGTTCTTACTTCTGGATCAGCATAATTATCCTTGAGGAGTTTTACTGCCAGATCATAGCCGTCATTAGTTAATCTCAGATGGGATACTACTGTTTTAGCCTCACCTGATAATTGGCCTTGTAAATAAGAGAATTTACTACTCTTTGGTAAAGATTGTTTTGAGTCTACAAGGTCAACGAATTTGTTCCAAAATTCGTCCCAATCTTCCTCATCTTTTCCTGAGAAAGTGGGTAAATTAATTGGAGGGAGTCGAGCTTCTGCTTGACTCGTATTAGATGCAACTGTTGTTGTTGTTGCTGCCTTGTTCTGGGCAATTAATTTGACATAAGGCTGTAATGTGGCTTGAGTCTGATCTTCATAATTCGCAAGATCAACCATAATGTCGTCTATTTCTGTTTCTGATAAATTGGTGTTGGCAAGTTCAGCCACATATGTTGCTATTTGACATTTGATTTGCTCAAATTTACCTGCAGCTGCTTGATAATAGCTTTCCAGGTCAGCATAATCAACTGTTGATTGTTGTGACAAATCTTCACATTTCTTGATCTGTCTTGTTAAGTGGCCTTTAAGACCTGCAAGGGTTCTTTTCATTCTCCCTGCATTATCCATACTGGCTCGTTGGTGAAGCCTTGTGGGGCTTGTACTTGGGCTGCTCATAATACTGAACAAACACTAATGGTAGCCTAGGGTAAATTCTGCACTCACTAGGCAATAATCCTACCTCTACTAGAGGTTAGCACTTAAAATTAATACACATTATATATATACAATCATACACACTAATGATTTGAGTGATAAACTAGTGTCACTGGAAGTACCTTTAGGTTAGCTCTTCTATATCACCCTAGGATGGTAGAGACACTAATTAATCACTCAAAGGTGTAATGATCATAAGTAATTTATTATATATACAACTCAACTCGAGTTGATAAAAATTACACCCAAAATAGGGTCTGGACCATGCATTAATGGTGTTAGGTTATTCAATATAGTACAACTGACTATGGTAATAATGGGACTAGGATGAACAATAATAGTTCAACTAGTCATATCCTACCCTGTTGTGGGTTGGCAATTAGTAAATATTATACTGTGATCACTAGTGCAATTTATATTAAATAATTCTCTATTTGGAGAAATAATATACACAATTATTGATAATAGCCTCTTAATTAGCCTCTATGAAACTTCTAATATTATCTAGAAGTATTAAATATTATTAGTGACCTCGCGAAATAAACTCCACAAAATTCGTAGATAATCTCTCGCGAAATGTAACACCACGAAATCCGTGAACAATCTCGCGAAGACACAGTCACTAATTTGGCTGGATTCTATATTAGCGCTGTCATTTCACGAAATAACACGCCACCAAATATCTGTGGGTGTGCATGAAACCGCTGATGAAGCTGAACTGGGCTGAGGGAGGCTCCTGAGCTCCCTCGAGGCTACGCTGCCGTCTTGACTGCTGGCCTTGTTTAAATAACACTGCACTAGTATATTTAATGAATCCACTGGATAACTGGTTCATCCGGTACTAAGATGACCAAATGTGGGTTCAAAGGATCAAATAATCCGTCATCCGGATCGAAGATGACCAAATAATCCGGTTCTGAAGGTCCAAATAATTCGGTTTCGAAGGACCAAATAATGTGGGAACCGACCTGTGAGATTTATATTTATTTAATTTATATGAATTTATATTTACGTTAATTTATATACTTCGATAGCAATTTGTATAATGATAAGTGGACTGTATTTCTGCAATAATCTCTTAATCTCACAAATCGATCCTCTACACATTAGGGGGGTTTATTAGTTTATATATATATGCAGCCAATCAAACTACAGTAATAGCTACATACATTGATGAGGTTCCTTCTCTTATAGTACAGCAGGTTAGTCCACCAGGTATAACTAGAGTGTAGACACCAAATTATCCTCTTTGAGGTAGCTTCTATCACCCAGTAACTGGTGCACATAATCTTGCATCCTCGTCTTGACCTGTCAAAAGTGCGCTAGCTGTGAAGCCAGATACCTATATATGACAAGTATATCAGAGAAAACACTATACAGTACATGGAACATGAAGACCTGGCTTAATTACCTTTAGTTTGAGGCGATTTCGCGATCTAACCGGCTAACCCTACCCAATGACATTAATGGCCACTAATGATAGATAATGGGTTTCGGATAGACACTTAACTTGAATTTGTAGACAGCGTGTTGATAATGGTACACTTTTAGTTTCCATAACACTACGTCCAAGTAAATTTAACAGGAGCCGAATTTGCTCCCGTGTGAGCCTCTGGTCTAGTAACAACAATGGCTGCCCTCCTTCCTCCACTCTGACGCCTGGCTTACATTGTCCAGATTTCAGAACGTGATAGAAGGGTCACATTTACTCTACTTTAATATTGATAATTAAGTTAATTTATATAAGATGTTTTTATGATGGTAAAGTCCAAAGACTAATGTATTTAAGAATAATTCCCAGCAGAATAGCTGGTGAATTATAATAGTATGTGGTGATGATATCCCGTTTTCTATAGACGGTAATTCCACTACAAGTTACGTTTTCTATGGGTAACTTGTTGGTAATACAGCTATTATCTGTATGATATATTAAATGGTGTCGGATTTTCCGACAACAGCCATTTGTTGGACCATTCACTCAGTCTATCCAGGTCATCTTGTAGCCTCCTACTATCATCCTCTGTTTCAATCCTCCTCATAATTTTTGCATCGTCGGCAAACATTGAGAGGAACGAATCTATACCCTCTGGGAGATCATTTACATATACCAGAAACAGTATAGGTCCAAGGACTGACCCCTGCGGGACTCCACTTGTGACGTCTCGCCAATCTGAGACCTCACCCCTCACACAGACTCGTTGTCTCCTGTTACTTAGGTACTCCTCTATCCACCGGAGTACCTTCCCTCTCACTCCAGCCTGCATCTCCAACTTTCGCACTAGCCTCTTGTGTGGCACTGTATCAAAGGCTTTCTGACAATCCAAAAATATGCAGTCTGCCCACCCTTCTCTTTCTTGCCTTATTTTTGTTGCCTGGTCATAGAATTCAAGTAACCCTGTGAGGCAGGACCTGCCATCCCTGAACCCATGTTGATGCTGTGTTACAAAGTTCCTTCGCTCCAGATGCTCCACTAGTTTTTTTTCGCACAATCTTCTCCATCAGCTTGCATGGTATGCAGGTTAGGGACACTGGCCTGTAGTTCAGTGCCTCCTGTCTATCCCCTTTCTTGTATATCGGGACTACGTTAGCTGCTTTCCAAATATCTGGCAGTTCTCCTGTTGCCAGTGATTTGTTATACACTATGGAGAGTGGTAGGCTCAGTTCTCTTGCTCCTTCCTTTAGAACCCAAGGGGAGATTCCATCTGGGCCTATAGCCTTCGTCACGTCCAACTCTAGTAAACACTTCCTTACTTCCCCACTGGTAATCTCAAACTCTTCCAGTGGTTCCTGGTTAGCTATTCCCTCACTTACCTCTGGAATTTCTCCTTGCTCTATGGTGAAGACCTCCTGGAATTTCTTATTCAATTCCTCACACACTTCCTTGTCATTTGTAGTGAATCCTTCCGCCCCTATCCTTAATCTCATAACCTGTTCCTTTACTGTTGTTTTTCTCCTAATGTGGCTATGCAACAATTTAGGCTGAGTCTTTGCCTTGCTTGCGATGTCATTTTCGTATTGTCATTGTGTGTGTGTGTGTGTGTGTGTGTGTGTGTGTGTGTGTGTGTGTGTGTGTGTGTGTGTGTGTGTGTGTGTGTGTGTGTGTGTGTGTGTGTGTGTGTGTGTGTGTGTGTGTGTGTGTGTGTGCGTGTGTATTCCCAATCACGTTAAAGACTGTCCCTCTATCATTCAGTTTAAGAGAAAAACAACTAAGTACTACATAATTAACTCCTTGTAACTGGACGTATATGAATGTAGGTACTCACCTAATTGTGCTTGCGGGGGTTGAGCTCTTGCTCTTTGGTTCCACCTCTCAACTGTCAATCAACTGGTGTACAGATTCCTGAGCCTATTGGGCTCTATCATATCTACATTTGAAACTGTGTATGGAGTCAGCCTCCTACACATCACATGTATGTTTGTATGTATGTATGTATGTATGTATGTATGTATGTATGTATGTATGTATGTATGTATGTATGTATGCATGCATGCATGTATGTATGTATGTATGTATGTATGTATGTATGTATGTATGTATGTATGTATGTATGTATGGTCAAGCGGATTAAGGCGTCCTGTAGTTACCAGTTGCGTTGCTCCTGGGAGTATGGGTTCGAGTCAATTCTGGGGTGTGAGTTTTCAGTCGCATATAGTCCTGGGGACCATTCAGGCTTGTTCGCATTTGTGTTCCTCACGTGTGCCCCAAAGAATGAGGTGATTTGATAAAATGCTATGCCAAAGATTACCATCCGAGTGCCGGCGGGGAAGTGGTTCAAACAGCTTCGGCTATCACTTCCTTAATTGTCCGGTCATGATGGTCAAGCGGATTAAGGCGTCCTGTAATTACCAGTTGCGTTGCTCCTGGGAGTATGGGTTCGAGTCACTTCTGGGGTGTGAGTTTTCAGTCGCATATAGTCCTGGGGACCATTCAGGCTTTTTCGCATATATATATGTATATATATATATATATATATATATATATATATATATATATATATATATATATATAATATATATATATATATATATATATATTTATATACATATATATATATATATATATATATATATATATATATATATATATAAATATATATATATATATATATATTAGTATATTTTGGTAGCAGTCTTTCCTGTAGACATATATTATTAAATATGACCGAAAAAGTAAGATTAATAATTCTAAAACGAATTTTCTCAATCTTTCGTACATTTCTTTTCACTGTTGGAGGTAAATCAAAAATCAATTCTCCAAAATTCATTTTCATTTCTAGTCTGATGCGACACGAGCGCGTTTCGTAAAACTTATTACATTTTCAAAGACTTTTAGTTTACAAATACACAACTGAATAGAACTTACGCATCTCCGATTTTATATCTACATTTGAGTGAAGTGGATGGGGTGAGGTGGCATTAATAGGGTATTAATTTCATCAACACAAGACAGAACAAGAGGTGGCATTAATAGGGTATTAATTTCATCAACACAAGACAGAACACGAAACAATGGGTATTGAATAGAAGTGTTTGTAGAAAGCCTATTGGTCCATATTTCTTGATGCTTCTATATTGGAGCGGAGTCTTGAGGTGGGTAGAATATAGTTATGCATTAATTGGCTGTTGATTGCTGGTGTTGACTTCTTGATGTGTAGTGCCTCGCAAACGTCAAGCCGCCTGCTATCGCTGTATCTATCGATGATTTCTGTGTTGTTTACAAGGATTTCTCTTGCGAAGGTTTGGTTGTGGGAAGAGATTATATGTTCCTTAATGGAGCCCTGTTGCTTATGCATCGTTAAACGCCTAGAAAGAGATGTTGTTGTCTTGCCTATATACTGGGTTTTTTGGAGCTTACAGTCCCCAAGAAGGCATTTGAAGGCATAGACGACGTTAGTCTTTTTTAAAGCGTTCTGTTTTGTGTCTGGAGAGTTTCTCATGAGTAGGCTGGCCGTTTTTCTAATAAAACGTGGTAAAACGGTACCACCGTTTTTTCTGGCCTAGTAAACAACACAGAAATCATCGATAGATACAGCGATAGCAGGCGGCTTGACGTTTGCGAGGCACTACACATCAAGAAGTCAACACCAGCAATCAACAACCAATTAATGCACAACTATATTCTACCCACCTCAAGACTCCGCTCCAATATAGAAGCATCAAGAAATATTGACCAATAGATGCCCAGACCAGATGCCAGTATTGACCAGATGCCCAGAGATTTAGTGAGTTTATCCGGAAGATTCTCAAATTCGCTTCCGTAAGTCTCTTGCTGCGCCCGCTTAATCCAATAGTGAACAGGATTGGGAAATTTGTGTCGTATTCCTACTTTAGAGAGAAAATCAAACACGTTTGCAGTCACTCGTAACAATTTGCTTAAATTGGA
This sequence comes from Procambarus clarkii, assembly GCF_040958095.1. Taxonomy (NCBI): domain Eukaryota; kingdom Metazoa; phylum Arthropoda; class Malacostraca; order Decapoda; family Cambaridae; genus Procambarus; species Procambarus clarkii. Next base: position 2,414,795 of record NC_091210.1, on the reverse strand, counting down.
ATAATGATGAGGATTAATGGCTAATGTTCGCTGAGGCTCTGGTTCCTTCATGGGAGCGGTGATACTGGTCACTATGACTTGTGGCTTTTGTTTGGGCCACTGACCACCAACAAGCCATGAAGGTCCGTTGAACCACAGCGAAGATTTGACAAGTGGTTTTAATGTCAATCCTCTTGACAAATAATCTGCAGGATTGTCCTTAGTAGGGACATGTCTAAACGTATAACCTGCGGATAAATCATGAATCTCCCTGACGCGATTACTGACGTAAGGAGTTTTGTTGTTATTGTTTCTTACCCATTGTAAGACTGCCTCATTGTCTGACCACACTACAATCTCATCAAAGTGGATATTACTGAGTGTCTTTGCCAGGCAATAGGCCAATCTTACTCCCACTAGCAATGCAGTCAACTCCATCTGAGGTAAGGATCTCTTTTTGATGGGAGCAACTCTTGCTTTTGATGTGAGTAAAATTGATTGAGCACTGTTAACTAAATAGGCTACTGCGCCATATGCTTTGCCAGAGGCATCGCAAAAAACGTGCAAATTGGTGGATAAGTTTGGTCCTGAAGCATTACGTGGAAATTTCAAAACATCTAACTGATTAAAATCCGTTGAGAGTATTTGCCATTTGGCTTGTAACTCACTTGGTAACGGATCATCCCATCCCATATGTTGTTGCCAGCACTCCTGCATTAGGAGTTTGCCCCTTATTAATATAGGACTAAGTAGGCCTAAAGGGTCAAATGGTTGACTGACAAATGAGAGCAGTGTTCTCATTGTAAGGGTTGAGTTATCAGTTTGCACTGACTTGACATTCATCTCGTCAGTGTTGGTGTTCCATTCCACGCCTAGAACCTTTAATTTACTGGGTACCTGATAATCGGGAAATTCTTTCTCAATTAACTGGTTAAGCAGTTTATTATTTGAGGCCCATGACTGTAGAGGCATATTAGCTCCTAACAGTTCACGGTTAGCCTCATGGTAGATTTCTACCAGATCAGCTTGATCATTAGTTGTCCCCTGGAAATTGTCGACATATAAGTTGTCGCTAATGGTTGCCTTATAAGGGCTGTCTGATTTCCTCAAATGCGTGTCTAGTGTTGCTTGCAAAAGAAACGGTGAGGAGGTAGCACCAAATAATACAGAGGCGAACCGATAGGTGATTATATCACTGTTAGGATCCAGTGGATCCTTGTACCAGAGGAATTTTGTGTAGTCACGATCTTCCTCCTGCAATCCTACTCGGAGAAAGGCTTTGCTGATGTCAGCAGTGTAGGCATAAATGCCTGTGCGAAATCGTAACAACACGTCATGTAGCCTTTGGGTTAGGCTAGGTCCCGTTTGGAGACATTCATTTAGAGACACACTATTAGGCTTTACTTTAGCACTGCAATTAAAGACAATACGAATAGGTGTTGTCAGTGAGTCTTTCACCACAGCATGGTGTGGTAAATAATGACCTGTTTTTCGGTCATCGTGTTCAACAACTTCAATGAACTTGTTGTTAAGTTGTTGTTGGATAAGTTGGTGATTCATGGTTAATTTTTCTGGCTGCTTCTGCAGTCGTGTTAATTGAGACCGCAATTGTGAGGCTGCCATAAAATAATTCACTGGAAGTTGGGGATGATCTAACTTCCATGGAAGTCTTACCCAGTATTGTTTATTTGAGTAGACAACTGTATCCAGATATTGCTGGTAAGTCCATGTATCATCAGGACTTGGTTGCTCAGGGATGATGCCTAACGTATCTAAATCCCACAAACGATGTATTGGAGGGTCAGACTCAATGTCCTCGGCTATTTCCCTGAAGCGTAGGGGTGACTGCTCTAAGCCTAGTCACGCCACAATCACATTATTGGTTTGTTGGTTTGTGGGCGCTAACCCTTGTCTGAAAAGCACGGGTCCTGTGAGCAATTTGCCCCCTGCGGACGACAACAAATTCATACCATGTTGCCTAGTGCATCCAGTGATAAACTTGTAGTAATGATCCGCGCCTATTAATATTCCAATATCTGTGAGACAATCGGAATTTATTTTATGATCCGCTAGCCTCATGCGGTTTCGCTTAAGGTGTCTCGCTGTGCGAGCTAATCCTGTGACCTGTAGGTCCGTAGGAATCTTATCCACTACCACCGCATGGATTGGGCTAGCAGAGGATCCTAGTCTAACTAGTAATTTAACTACCTTGTAGTCACGTGGTCCACTATTTGATAGGAAACCAGAAATGTTTAACTTCACACTTTTGGTAGGTTTTAAATTTAAATCATCTACCAACTGTTGTGTGATGAAGGTTTTTTGGGAACCTTGGTCAAAGAGACCTCTACTGTTAATTCTAGATCTTCGGTTTATTAATTTAAGCTGAGCAGTAGGCAAGGTAGTACTGTTGCCTGACTCAGTAGCGAGTACATTCACTTCGTGATGTACTTTACAATATTGCACTGAAGTAGAATTAGTAAAATTCTCTCCAGTGGTCATAGTAGGTGTAGGAGATTTCCTACATAAGGCGTAGTGGTGTACACCCTGGTTACAACGGTTGCAAGTACGTAGTGGTACTGCACACTTCTTGGGATCATGAGAACCCATACATTTAGTGCATTTGTGCAATTCCTGTAACCTTTTAACTCTAGCATTATACGTAGGATAAGCTGAGCATTGGGAAGTGGTGTGTTCCTGATTGCAGAACAGACACTTTCTTTGATTAATAGACTTAGTCTCTTTAGTAGACAAGTCATGAGTTATCTCTGAAGGAGATACTGAGTAGGTACTTACATTTCCACTTCTTTTCCTGGTGGATGGAGTAGGTTTGGTTTTATATTTATTAGACTTACTTGGAGTCTGTTTAGGTTTGACTGAAATATCAGTATTAATTGGGTTGGACTCAGGTTTAATTTTGTCATGAGTCTTTAACCTATTAACTGTGATCCTCAACCCCTCGAAAATCTGATCGAGAGTAAGAAACTCAGTATTATAATGTGAGCTGAGCTCTGTCAAGACGTTTCGAGGTAATTTCCTCTGTAACAATAGCTTGATAGACCATTCAGAACTAGGTATATTAACCTTGGTACCTAAGGCCTTCAATAGACACTCTACTTCTAGTCTGAAGCTTTGAAGTGACTCTGGTCTACTGGTTGGTGCATTCAGATCTAGTAATTGATAATAAAGGGTGGCTATACTTAACTCTTTGTTGCAATAGTTCAACTTCAGGAGTTTTATAGCTTCCTCATAATTACTCTCATTAAGATTAAGGTTATGTATGACCTTTTTAGCCTCTCCTTTGAGAAGACTGAGTAGGTATGAAAATTTAGAAACTTTGTCTAGAGACTGTTTCTTATGGATGTGAACTTCAAAGGAAGTCCAAAAATTATCCCAATTTTCTGTATCTAATCCTGAAAAGGTGGGCAAGTCTAGAGTAGGTAAACGAACCTCAGGTAAGTGATTATTGAAGTGAGACCCAGTGTTGCTGGCATTGGATCCAGACTGTTTGGCTAATTTAGATAGCCTGAAAATTTTATCATGAGTCTCCTCTTCATATTGGGAGATGTCGGTTAATATTTGACTTACTTCATCAGGATCAATTTCTATAGTATTTAGCAGAGCAAGATAAGATTGACCTGCAGTTCTGACTTGATCAAATTTCAGATCAGCCAATCTAACTGTTGACTCTAAATGATAAGAGTCAATGGGATTATCTTTAGTTAAGTCATCAGCCTTATTGATTAATCTGGTCAAGTGACCTTTAAGGCCAATGTAGGTTCTCCTCAATTGTTCAGGAGTAGCCATGTTGGGCTTAGGTTCAAACTTCACAGTGTTAGGGTATGTATTACTAATGAAGCTTGGATACTTGTTCATTAGTGAACAGGTAACATTAATTGTAGCCTAAATTAAGGTGACTACTTTATATTTTACCTTACTTGAGGTTGAATGTACCTACCTACCTAACAACAAATAGCTAGATATTTTGTGTACTGTCTGAACTCCACCACTAGTTCTCGTCCGGTTAGCTCATCCTTATCACCATCAGAGTTAATGGAGATAATCCAGCAATACACAAAATAGATACACAAAATAATGTATACAAGAGAAATATTATGTAGACACTCCAATCAGAGTTATCTCACAAATTTATCCCACCCTATAGAGGGTCAGCACAAATAATGTAATATATACACAACACTGACTAGTTTTAGATCTAGTCGTAATAATTCCTAACTAAGAACTATAAAATTATTTAGTCTGGGCTTGTACCAAATTCAGCACAATCTCAGCCTAAATTCTACCTAATAACATGGGTAAAGATTATTGTGGTGCAATAAGGTAAATATAGTTGTGCTGTATTTTTGGGTTTTTTGTTTTATAAGAGTGCTCTTGCACACACAAGTGAACAATTATGTACAGTTAAGTTTGGCTTGCTAGCCACAGCCTTTTGTGATGGTTGATGGTGTTAATTAACTTGTCAACCACATGCAACCTAGATTCCCCTGACAAATGTACGCCGTCTCTGTTCAGGTTCTGTCTGTAAGGTCTGGCTGTAAATTGGATATATGTGGCATCCAATCTCACTCGTTTTTTCAGCCTGAAATTTATGTACTTAGCAGCTCTCAGGTAGTATTCCGGAGATACTCCCCAACGATTATCTTGGCTTGGTTGGCGAGGCTCCACTAATGTGAATACTACTGATTCACTGATGAGCTTGAAAGAAGAAATTATGTTTTTGAGGTGTTTGATCACCTCGGCTGGATGACGAGTGGGGTGGATGTCATTACCACCTAAGTATATGATGGTTAGGTGGTGAGGCCACTCTAGCAGGTGTTAGGGTGGTGTTATTGTAAAAGTTATGAGCTGTTGCTCCTGGTGACCTAAAGATTCTCACCTCGGTGTGAGGTATAGGTCTAATTGTTGTGGGTAATTGGCTATGACCCACTAAAGCCACTTTATACATGAGGTAAAAGTAGCAATATGTTAGTGTGATCTAGGCTAACTGATGTGTTACAATGTTAGTTGACACAATTAATTAAATAGTTAGTCTAGCTTCTATCACACAAGGATTAGTTATTAATGGTTAATATTTTAATTATAAATTTAATGCCTAATCCGGTTCGAAGGACCATAATGTGGGATATTTGGGCTTGATTCTGATTAATTAATAATTAAAAATAGTAAATTAAATTACGAAGGACCACCCGCTTTTAAAGTAAAGAGGGAAACTGAGAATTTCAGATCATTTGATAAATTCTAGAGAAAACCAGTGACTATGGATATGACTAGCAAGTATGATCATAAGAATAATTAATGGGCTGTATTATTAAAGAAACAAACCTCAAACACCTACTTGGGGGGTTATTACTGGAGGTCAGTACGTCCAGGAATCAGTGTGGTTCGTTCACTAATTCAATTAATAATAATCTAATCCTATAAATAATGCTGAATATAATATTATTCATATAAAGAAAGACATGAATATGAGCATAGCAATGAGTTACAGTAAATCACACATTATGTTGAAACATTCTGAATGTATCAAATTGCTAGAATATGGATAAAAAAGAAATAAGCCTTAGCTTGTAGTAGGTTCCTTTAGATAACCCTGGAAGTCCTCTTAATCTCCAAGTCTGGTACACTGACGAATGTCACGGTTAACATGGAGAAGACAGCATGAGGAATTCGTCTCTCGAGTTGCAAGATAAATAACTACCAGTAGCAATTGATTTAACTACTCAATTCATATTCAAGATTATTGATATCTACAGATGGAATTCTAATCACCTGTTATTAGGTGTTATCTCGCCGCGTGACGCGCAATCACCCCGCTATTATTAAACCTGTAAATGATGCATCAAATAAAGGGTACTTAGCTGTGGGCACTGTATAAGTATTAAGATTGCCGTAATTTCGCATCCCAGGCTCCGGTGAACCTATCCTGGATTGATGCGTTTCAAGCTGGCTGATCACGTGTCGTCAGGAACCAAGTCTAGGGTCCCTCCTTTAACACCAGCACTAGTTGAAGATATTATCTGCAAGGTCGTTCACGCCTCACAGTGGCGGCTTTCATCTGCGGATGAATAACACCTGCCCGATTTGCTGGGCAATGGCGTCGTTTATGAGTACGGTAAGTACAGTTTTGCCTCCTTCCGGCTCTGCACGTGTCCGCGTACCGACTCTGAACGTGTCCACGTACCGACTTTGGACGTGTCCGCGTACCGACTGAGGATGGCGTCCCCCAACCCACGCCGAGTCGACGTTCATGACACAAATTATTGTCTTGAACATTAATATTTCTCGCATTCGCGCTTGAAACTCTAAAGACTGGACAGGTTTATTATTTAGAGGAACGAAATATTATTATTTAACTATTTAAGAATAGTAAATATATAAGGGAGAGGAATTAATGTCTCCCCATGACATTCATTGATGACATTAACACTATCGCGAGGTAGACGGTATAATTCTAACATTCTATTCGGCTTTTAGTTAGAGAACAATTCGTCTGCAATCAGTTGTCATACAGAATGCTTTAATTATGGAGAATCGTATTTAATTCTCACACAAATGGAATATAATGTGTTTTACTGTAAAGAAATCTGACGCAATACTGGCGTCAGGTGACGTGAGAATTCTAGCCTAATGCACAGATGAATTATTAGTACAGGAGAATTCTACGAGTTGTTAATTTTACTTAATACAATATTTAGTATGGTTAGTAATAAGTAATGAGAATACAACAATGCTGTATTCGATGTTGGAAATATCCAACATACCCTATTAATGCCACCTCACCCCATCCACCTCACTCAAATGTAGATATAAACAAAACCGGAGATGTGTAAGTTCTATTCAGTTGTGTATTTGTAAACTAAAGTCTTTGAAAATGTAATAAGTTTTACGAAACGCGCTCGTGTCGCGTCAGACTAGAAATAAAAATGAATTTTGGAGAATTGATTTTTGAATTACCTCCAACAGTAAAAAGAAATGTACGAAAGATTGAGAAAATTCGTGTTAGAATTATTAATCTTACTTTTTCGGTCATATTTAATAATATATATATATTTATATATATACTTATAACTTTGCACCTGACATTGAGTCCTTGGTTTGTGACAATGAATAAGATCACTGAGAAGGGTTGTTGGGACACAAATACAAACACCCAGCTGGCGCCCTTGATTGAATGACAGAGTAAGAAGGTAAGGATTTACCTGTGTATTTTTCCCAGTATCACGGCGGGCAAGTTCAGCCGAGAGTAACAGAGGTGAGGTTGGATTCCCCACTCGCCAGGGGTGCAATTCAAAGCCCGCCCTTGGTAGACTGATGGGCCCCCAGGGTGAGCAGTGACGCCCAGGAACAGTGGGGGGGGGGGCTCGAAGACCCGCGGGAATAACCCTAACTACATAAGGAAGGAAAGGGGTGAACCGTGACAATACCAGCAGCACTAGCTCATTTATCTACTAACTCATTAGCAACTTTTTTTGTATCTGAGTGAGCTATAAATTTCGTCTTACAACCCCCGATTTTATTGTTCTTAGTATTACTAATGAACTGAGCCAGGTTTTGCCAGTATCTGTCCCGCGCCTCCTTCCCCACCTGACTGCATTCCCTAGGCATTTCCAACAGTGTTTTTTTCTCTTCATCCCTCATTCCATTTTGTAACCATTTTTTGTGTGCACTCCGTAGCATTCTCTCCCATCCCTTAACTTACTGATCATTGGAATATTTAAATTTCTTAGGTCATGCATCTTGCTTCCCCTGCCCCCGTTATTTTACCTCTGTACTAATTTCCCTATGTTCTCGGCCATGTCCTCGTAAAAGCTTTCAACGCAGAGCGGCGTGTATTGTTGATACCACTCCCATATTCTGAGTAAAATATTTTTTTTTCTTTATTATTATTTAGTCTTTTCCTTTGAAAGTGGACTTGTTTTTTCTCCAGTGGAAATTTAACGTTCAAAGCAAAGAGGTCACGAAGTAGATCCCTTATAATCCGAGTCTCCCTATAATCCCCTGAGAGTTTAAAATGCAGGCATAGTCAAGCCGTTCTCTCCTGATGTGAGTCGGTTCATTGTTTCCCAAGAGACAGGTATCTGGATGATCTTATAGAAACTGTAACCCATTGACCCCATTAGTGTTAATACTACCCACTGTCCCAAGGCTTGTGTGCCGAGCATTAAGGTCCCTAACGACCATTGAAGGATTAGTATATATGCAGTCAGGTAGATAGTGAGCGTCGAAGCAGTTCCTGGATACTTACAAATTAATTACAATAAATTACCATTCCCTTAATGATAATTTAACACAGACACTCTCTATACCTTGCGTTTTTGACGGTGGTTCTACTAATTCGGTTGGTATGGTGTTCTTAACATAAATCGATGTTCCTCTTATGTTACTTGCGGCGAAAAGGTGAAACCCTTCATAGCAATTTAATTTCAATAAGACTTCATTCCTATCCCCTGTCTTCTGGAGAGCTACAACATCAATATAATTTCCCATCACATAACAATGAACATCTGTAACCCTGTTTCTTAAACCATTAACATTCCATGACAACATTTTCAGTCTATGGCGATCTATTATTAAACAATTCACTTTCATATCACCCCCAATAAGTTCATTAAATGATAGTAATACTTTGTATAATATTTCCAACCTCCTCCCAATTTCACTGGCAAAAGCAACATTGCTTTTCTCGAGAGATTTTTTCAGTCCCTTATGTCCATTATTGGCACAACTGATTCCTTCATTGTATGTTTAATTATAGATTTCTTCCTTTCACTACGACTACCATCATTTACACACACTTCACTTTCCTTCATTTTATCACTCATTGTTTCATTATTGTCCTCAACCACTATTTCCTTCCCTGTTTTGTGACTTTCCTTTACCTTCACCGGAATGTTTAATTTTGCCTCATTAGACTCGATTTTCTGCCCAAGATTTCGGAGGAACTCACAAACTTTCCTCATTTCAGCCCACACCTCCTTGACCATAGCATTATGGCCATCTTCCTGAGCCACAGTAACCACTTCTCTCACCGTTACACTATCACTGCCAGAGTCCTGAGTGTTGGCGTGGCTGCTTGTTGCTTGAGCCTGATGAAGTAAAGGTGACTCCTGTACCCACGCATTCGTCCGGTTCACTGGCGCTGTTTGGTGCTGGTTTTTCTGCTGTGCTCCCGGTGTCTGGGTAAGAGCTCTTGCCTGCTCTGTAACATTCACCGGCAGGGGAACATCCATACTCGACCTCTTGCTACACACAGCCGAGCTGGCGTTGTGAACACCTCCACAGTTGCAGCATCTGGTAACTATTTTCTCACCCAGCTTAAGTTTGTTTCTACACACATTAGAAAGGGGAGACTTTCCGCAGAAACGATATCGTGGATCATGTTAACAGCTCCAGGATTTATGTCCCCATCTGCACCATTTCAGACATATTATGTGCTGTTCCACATACTTTGCTACATGCCTGTAGCCAGCTCTGGTGATGAACACTCTCTCGGGAACTTCACCTTCCACTAGAGTCACAACCTGATTCCTAGCTTCATCTTTAATAAGGCGACGCTTGGCCCACACAAATCGTTGGTCGTCGAGGATTAATTCGGGGTATAGTATATGAGGGTATTTGTAGATAATCACTTTCGTCCTTTTCTCGATCTCCTCTGGTATTTTCATGACAATTCCACTATATCTTTGCTAAGTCAGAAACATATCTGCCTCCATAGAACTTACCGTTATGTAAGGTCTGTTCACACCTTCCTTCTGCAGTGGCTCGAATTTGCGGTGCTCTCTTCCCAAGTTGACTGCCCACAGCAGTTTCTGGTGGTAGGCCAGTGTGCATGAGGTAGGAAAGAAAAGCCTCCACCTCCACTTACCGTCACCTTCACATTGTTCTGTCCTTTTATTGACACCAGTTTGATCAGTCTCTGGGGTTGTTTTTCATTCTCTTGTATTCTGGTAGGTACACTATCATTGTCAACACTACGCCTTACATCCTGTCTTCTCCGTTTCCTCTGTCACCTGGTCAACACTTCCTGAAAATAACTCTCCTCTACTGACTGGTTGCTTTCCGAGTCTGTGTCCATGTCAATATTACCGTGGGGAGTAGCCAGTTCCTGTGTTGTCCGATCCTCCATCTCAGTACCCAACATGGGGCAAAATGTGTTGAATGCGATTGGTATTAGTCAGTCTCCTTGTATGTTGACTGAGCTAAACTCCAATACTGATAGAGTGTTTTTCCTGGGGAACTAAGATGTAAGATTTTGGAACAGCTGCATGTAGGCCATAATGGCATGAATGCTTTGAAAGCAGAAGCTAGAAGTTGGGTTTGGTGGCCAAAAATGGACCAGAATATTGCTGAAGTAAATAAGAATTTACACATTTGCTTTAAGAAATATCAGAAATCCCAAGCCCTAGTACTTTCCTGGCCATACACTGGGAAACCCCTGGTCTAGACTTCATATATATTATGCTGGACCTATGGATAATAAATATTACCTGGTGGTGGTGGATTCATACAAAAAATTTATGGACGTTCATGTGTGTAATTCGACCACATCATCTGAAACTTGTGAACTGCTAAGGAAAACATTTTGTAATTTTAGATTGCCAGATTTGGTGGTGTCAGATACTGCTCTTTATTTTGTTTCTGAGGAAATGGAGATTTTTTTTAAATAATTGTATTAAACGTGTAACACATGCCCAGTATAATTCCTTTTGAAATGGTCTGGCTGGGAGAGTAGTGAGGTCCTTGAAAGAAGGGTTAAAGCGGTTTACAGAAGGTACTATTAATACACAGCTTTGTAGATTTTTGTATAATCAAAGAAAAACTGTTCATTCTACCACTGGTAAATCTCCTTCTGAATTATAGTTTAATTGATACTTTAAAGTGCACATAGTAGTAGTAAAGACAGATCCTGATAAAGAGAAATTGGTAAGTAGCTTGGCCAATCAGTTGGCTCAGGGAAAGGATTGTTGTTTAACGAGGGGGATGCAGTATATGCAAGGAATTTTGGAATTGGTAAGCCTTGGGTAGAAGGGAAAATTAAGGAAGTCTCGGGCCACAGGAATTTCACAGTGCAAGTGCAGAGTTTTGGGGACATACATTGGATATGACATGCAGATCAACTCATGCCAAGGTTCACAGGGAATTTTATAGACTTTTCAGGTGAGGGTGGGGCAACTAGTGATATCCATCCTAATAACGAAGGGGCAGCACCTGTAGGAGACAGGGAAGCAGATGAAGAAGCAATAGAGGGTATAGGGATACAGTTAACCCTATGGACTCTACAGTTAGTAATTTAGAAGAAGGTTCCCCAGAAGTAACAGGTCTGAAGCCCCAGTTGACAAAATGAGGAAAAGTCATACGACCGCCTGATAGACTTAACCTGTAGGGGTAGAGTTTAATTAAAAGGGGAGGAATTGTTAGGATTATGTATTTTGTAGGATTAAGTGCTACAGAGGTTAGGCATAACATGTTTTGAGATGATACTCTTTTGTTTATAAGCCTTGTAAATAGTAAGTTATGTAACGTATACCTGTGACGTCATTGCTTGTTGTTATTACAATAAAGCATGAAGGGAGCACGTTTATTTCTCTTCCGGGCTAAACGTAACATTTATTATTAAAGAGATGAGATTGACGCTGGCAAAACATGTGTCATTTAATGAAGATGATGCTAAAAAATTTAAAAACAAGTCTATTATAAGCTAATTTAACCATAAAGTTACAGAAATATACATGCAACCGACCAATTTTATATTTTACATTTTTATTTCATGTCGACTAATTGATGCTTGTTACTATTAGCTGAGCGACCAGCCGGTGCTCCTTAACGTTATTGTTTACAAATATAGCAACTTGTAAATGTTGCTATTTGCTATCTACTTACCGGCAAATAGTTGCAACATCAGTTCCTTTACTGGTTTTTCTGTCTCACTGATGGGGTCGTCACTTGGCTGTGAGGTCGTGTCACTTGGCTGCGATGTAGTGTTTCTTGAGGACCCATTGACAGGAAGGAGAAGATCAATTGCTGTTTTATCTGGCAAGAAAATTCTGTCTCACTACACATTCTCAATAATATTACCAAAATTGTAAAATTCAAGTTTCAAAATTTATAATATCATATGTAATATTATATGTTAAAAATAATTGCAGATCAAAATGCATGTTATCAATGATTTACAGATTACCATATGAAAATTACCAATCTCTTTGTTACCCAACACTTTGGTGAATATCTCTTGGAACAATACCCTTACATTTCTATGTGATTTTGCTCATTGCTAAAAATAAGAATTTAAAATATAAGTTATATTAAGAAGTAGTATTGGGTGCCCTGGCTGCTAATATGTGTAATCTATATAAATAAAAATGGAAATGTTAGTTTGTTCAAAATCGCTAATCTCCGAAAGTTCTTCACCGATTGCTTTGAAATTTTCACACGACGTTCCATTCGCATCCGAGCAAGATTTTATATACATACTTTATAGATGTCACGTCCGTGACGGTAAATAACATGCTTTTTTTTTTAAACTGTGTTTTTCATATGAGGAAAATCTTCGAAACCTCTTTACCGATTGCTTTGAAATTTTTACACAACGTTGCATTCGAATAAGCACTTCTTTTTATATATCTACTATATACATGCCTCACCTGTGACAGGAAAAAACATGTTCTTTTTTTTAAACAGCGCCATCTGTTGGATGTAAGAGCAACACACGCTGTAATCTTTGAAAGTTCATCACCCATTGCTTTGAAATTTTGACACAACGTTGCGTTCGAATAGGAGCGTGGTTTTATATACCAACTATTTAGATGTCACCCCTGTGACAGGTAAAAACATGCGTTTTTAAAAAACAGCACCATCTGTTGCACACAATAGCAACATGCACGCTATGTTGGAAATTTCCAACACTAATACAACACTGTTGTATTATTATTAATTATTACTAAATCTACTAATCACTGTAGTAACTAAAATTAACCAACCGTAGAGTTCACATGTACTAATAATTGTATCTGTACAATAATGCTAGAATTCTTACGTCACCAGACACCAGTATTGCGTCAGATTCCACCATAATAAACACATCTATATCCAGTATGTCAGAGAATTGAGTTTGATTCTCTAAAAACAACAGTGTTCTGTGTGATAATTATTTACCGATAACCTGACTACCAAATAATGCCAAATAGAGCGTTTCTAGTTACAACTGGTATCTGGTAATAAATTTAACGACACGCGTGAATGCCATGGAGTGAATTAAATTCATCTCCATTGTTCGTTTACCATCGTAAAACGAGCAAATAATAATATTTAACTCCTCTGAATTATAAACCCGTCATTATCCAAGCATTTTAGTCACAACTGCGAGAAATAATATTATTCGCAGTAAATAATTTGTGTAGCAAATGTGGGACGCGGAGCGGGGGGCAGAGGAGACGCCATTAATCGAGGAGACGCCACCGAGAGCGTGTGGGGAAGCGTCGGCGAGAGAGGAAAGTCGCCACTGTGCGGTGTGAAGAATAGTTGCGGAATTGAGCAACTTAGCTGGTGTCAGTGTCATAGGATACATTGTGGTGAATCATCAACGAGAATTAACTTGACATTCAGCCCGGAACCTGTTAATTTGTTCCGTGTAGTCCATCGTGATCGGCCAGAGAAGCGCGTCGACATCTAGGCTAGGCTCAACGCCACGTGTTCGCTATTACGACGCTAGAGCCTAAGACGCGAACTTCGGCAAGCCTCAACTTACACAGTGCCCTATTAGCTAAGTACCCTTATTCCCTTTTGATGCATCATTAGAGATAGGTTGCAACAGGGTAGCTTGTCGTCACGCCGAGTGACACAAAAGTGTCAAAAAAGTGTCAAGTGAAAGTGTCACTTTCCCGTGTTAATCATCTCCCAGTGTTCCATGATGAGTTCAGGAGATTCCGAGGATGATTCATGACTGATGTCTTGGAAAACGTCTTCAAGCTAAGACCCTTTTCCGTATTCCATTAATTAAATTATCTGTAGTGTATTATTACTACTGATCACTGTTCACTGGATTTAACACGTGTTTATTATAATCATTAATTTCTGATATTCATAATCTATGTTCTTTTTGGTGACAAACCTATTAATTCTATAATTGGTCATAGGATTAGGTTATTACATAATGAACTGGTGTACGAACCATACTAGTTCCTAGACATATATGAAGTTCTAGTAATACCCCCCAGTGTAGGTGTTTGAGGCTTTGATTCAATTAAATTATATACAGCCCATTAATTATATAAGTGATTATATTCTCTAGTATTTATCCATAGTTACTGGTTCCTCTAGGAATTTTCTAATGATCACATTTTATTAGTTTCCCTCTTTACTATAAAAGTGGGTGGTCCTTCGTAATTGATTTCATTACATTAATATTTAAATAAATAGAGTCAGGCCCCAAATGTCCCACACGCTATACTGAATATGTCACGAATTCCATTTCAATGTTTCCGATTGCATTGAAAAATTTTATTTTCATAGATTTCGATTTATTATATTTTGTATTGAATTATTTTGTGTGATATTGATTTGGTGATATTATTAGTGATGATTAGTGATGATTAGTGATATTGATTTGATATTGATATTGAATCTGTGTGTTGCATGTAGGAGCAAAACACAGATTATACTAAATATCTTTAATTCCATTTCAATGTTTCTGATTGCATTGATAAATTGAATTTTCATAGATTTTGATTTATTTTCATCTTTATTTCAAAATTTTGTGTGACTTAAATTGGTATTGAGCTGTGTTGTTTACCATACATTTCATTTCTATGAAAATTAAATTTATCAGTGCAATCAGAAACATTGAAATTAAATTGAAACTTATTTGCACTTACATGCACCAGATGGTGATTCTTTTCAAGAAAAGCAAAGTTTCACCTGTTACAGGTGTGGCATCTATACTTATACTTACAAAATGAACGGTATGGTAAACAACACAGCAGAATTCCAACACAATGTCACACATAATAATTCAATAAAAAATAAAATAAATCGAAATCTATAAAAATAAAATTTATCAATGCAATCGGAAACATTGAAATGGAATTGTAACTTATTTAGTATTGCGAATGTTACTCCTACGTGCAACAGATGGCGCTGTTTAAAAAAACATGTTTTTTGCTGTCACAGGTGAGGCATGAGCAACGTAGTAGGAATATAAAAACATTCGCCTATTCAAATGCAACGTTGAGTCAAAATTTCAAAGCCATCGGTAAAGAGGTTTCGAAGATTTCCCCTCACATGAAAAACACAGTTTTTTTCAAAAAAGCATGTGTTTTTCCGTCACAGACGTGACACCTATATAGCATGTATATAAAAACGGGCTCGGATGCCCGTTTTGAATGAATGGAATGTGTGAAAATTTCACAGAACTTCGGTGAAAGAACTTTCGGAGATTAGCGATTTTGAACAAATTAACATTTCCATTTATATATATATATATATATATATATATATATATATATATATATATATATATATATATATATATATATATATATATATATATATATATATATATTAGTATATTTTGGTAGCAGTCTTTCCTGTAGACATATATTATTAAATATGACCGAAAAAGTAAGATTAATAATTCTAACACGAATTTTCTCAATCTTTCGTACATTACGCTTCACTGTTGGAGGTAAATCAAAAATTTATTCTCCAAAATTCATTTTTATTTCTAGTCTGACGCGACACGGGCGCGTTTCGTAAAACTTATTACATTTTCAAAGACTTTAGTTCACAAATACACAACTGAATAGAACTTACGTATCTCAGATTTTATATCTACATTTGAGTGAGGTGGGAGGGGTGATGTGGCATTAACACAAGACAGAACAAGAGGGGATATTAGTAGGGTATTAAAAGTATCAACACAAGACAGAACACAAACAATGGGTATTGAATAGAAGTGTTTGTAGAAAGCCTATTGGTCCATATTTCTTGATGCTTCTATATTGGAGCGGAGTCTTGAGGTGGGTAGAATATAGTTGTGCAATAATTGGCTGTTGATTGCTGGTGTTGACTTCTTGATGTGTAGTGCCTCGCAAACGTCAAGCCGCCTGCTATCGCTGTATCTATCGATGATTTCTGTGTTGTTTACTAGGATTTCTCTGGCGATGGTTTGGTTGTGGGAAGAGATTATATGTTCCTTAATGGAGCCCTGTTGCTTATGCATCGTTAAACGCCTAGAAAGAGATGTTGTTGTCTTGCCTATATACTGGGTTTTTTGGAGCTTACAGTCCCCAAGTGGGCATTTGAAGGCATACTCAAGACTCCGCTCCAATATATATATATATATATATATATATATATATATATATATATATATATATATATATATATATATTTATATATATATATATA
Organism: Procambarus clarkii; assembly: GCF_040958095.1. Lineage (NCBI taxonomy): Eukaryota > Metazoa > Arthropoda > Malacostraca > Decapoda > Cambaridae > Procambarus > Procambarus clarkii. The sequence continues at coordinate 2,398,391 of NC_091210.1, read as the reverse complement.
TATATATATATTATTAAATATGACCGAAAAAGTAAGATTAATAATTCTAACACGAATTTTCTCAATCTTTCTTACATTTCTTTTCACTGTTGGAGGTAATTCAATACCCAGATACCCACACCCACGTACAGACTAGCGAAGCGACTCAACGGCCTGCTGACTCCTTATGTCCCTTGCGCCTTCAGCCTGAAGTGGCCAAAGGAATTTGTTGACTTACTGCGGGGCACACGGGCCACAGGAATAAGAGCCTCGTTGGACGTAGAATCGCTGTTCACTAACGTACCAGTGGACGAGACAATCGGGATGATAGCCGACAGAGTGTATCGTGATCCAGCCTGTACTCCTCTTGACATACCAGAAAATATCCTAAAGAAACTACTCCAAGCTTGTACTAAAGAGGCACCCTTCTTGAGCCCGGATGGGCACATGTATAAGCAAGTAGATGGGATCGCCATGGGTTCTCCCCTAGGTGTCCTGTTTGCAAACTTCTACATGGGTACCATCGAGCAAAAAGTCTTAGTCGACATGAACATGAAACCGGCCATATACTGCAGGTATGTTGACGACATTTTTACACAGGTACCTGATGTCAGACATCTGCAGGAGTTGAAGGAGGCATTTGAGCGGAGTTCCGTGCTGCGTTTCACTTACGAGATAGAAAAGGATGGGAAGCTGCCCTTTCTAGATGTAACTGTAATGGAAAAGAGCGGAGGTTTCCACACTGCAGTCTACACTAAGGAAACGAACATAGGAATGTGCCTAAATGCCAAAAGCGACTACTCAGATAGGTACAAGAGGAGTGTTGTTAACGCATATGTCGACCGTGCTCTCAGCCACAGCTCAGAATGGAAGCAAGTCGACGAAGAACTCTGTAGGGTAAGGCAGGTCCTAGTCAACAACGGCTTCTCCAATGGTTTCGTCGAAGACATCATAAGAAGGAAAGTGAAACGCCATGCAACCTCTGAAGAGACAACCAACACAACACCTATACCCCCTATTAGACTATTTAACAGGAACTTCTTTTACACAGCTCATAAAACGGAGGAAAGGGTCCTGAAAGATATTGTTAATAGAAACGTTATCCCTACAGACAAAAATCAGAGGATACAACTGACGATTTACTATAAAACCAGAAAAACGGCCAGCCTACTCATGAGAAACTCTCCAGACACAAAACAGAACGCTTTAAAAGAGACTAACGTCGTCTATGCCTTCAAATGCCCTCTTGGGGACTGTAAGCTCCAAAAAAAACAGTATATAGGCAAGACAACAACATCTCTTTCTAGGCGTTTAACGATGCATAAGCAACAGGGCTCCTTTAAGGAACATATAACCTCTTCCCACAACCAAACCATCGCCTGAGAAATCCTAGTAAACAACACAGAAATCATCGATAGATAAAGCGATAGCAGGCGGCTTGACGTTTGCAAGGCATTACATATCAAGAAGTCAACACCAGCCAATTAATGCACAACTATATTCTACCCACCTCAAGACTCCGCTCCAATATAGAAGCATCAAGAAATATGGACCAATAGGCTTTCTACAATCACTTCTATTCAATACCCATTCTTTCATGTTCTGGCTTGTGTTGATGAAATTAATACCTTATTAAATACCACCTCACCCCATCCACCTCACTCAGATGTAGATATAAACAAAATCAGAGATGTTCTATTCTATTCAGTAAGTTCTATTCAGTTGTGTAAATGTTAAATAAAGTCTTTGAAAATGTAATAAGTTTTACAAAACGCGCTCAAGTGTCGCGTCAGACTAGAAATAAAAATGAATTTTGGAGAATTGATTTTTGAATTACCTCCAACAGTGAAAAGAAATGTACGAAAGATTGAGAAAATTCGTGTTAGAATTATTAATCTTACTTTTTCGGTCATATTTAATAATATATGTTTTCAGGAAAGACTGCTACCAAAATATACTAATATATATATATATATATATATATATATATATATATATATATATATATATATATATATATATATATATATATATATATATATATATATATAGCTATATATATATATATAGCTATTATATATATATATATAGCTTCGGCTATCACTTCCTTTTGTCCGGCCATGATGGTCAAGCGGATTAAGGCGCCCTGTAGTTACCAGTTGCGTTGCTCCTGGGAGTATGGGTTCGAGTCACTTCTGGGGTGTGAGTTTTCAGTCGCATATAGTCCTGGGGACCATTCAGGCTTGTTCGCATTTGTGTTCCTCACGTGTGCCCCAAAGAATGAGGTGATTTGGTGAAATGCTATGCCCAAGATTACCATCCGAGTTGCCGGCGGGGAAGTGGCTCAAATAGCTTCGGCTATCACTTCCTTTTGTCCGGCCGTGATGGTCAAGCGGACTAAGGCGCCCTGTAGTTACCAGTTGCGTTGCTCCTGGGAGTATGGGTACGAGTCACTTCTGGGGTGTGAGTTTTCAGTCGCATATAGTCCTGGGGACCATTCAGGCTTGTTCGCATATATATATATATATATATATATATATATATATATATATATATATATATATATATATATATATATATATATATATATATACGTACATATATATATATACAACATACATACATATATATATATTGTGACGATAATCTCCTTCAAGAGATTGAGCCTGCTCTTCCCTCCAAAAATACGTCGATACATCTATATTAAACTACTATGGAAGAAATGTCCAACAACGACAACAACACCAGCAAGGTTTGCCAGAGCGCAAAACGTATGCAGCCAGGGACACCTGCTTCACCTCAAACCGCCAAACTACCTGTCTTGTTGCCGGCTCCTCGCTGATTGGCCGCCGGTCTGGCTGCAACTGCACTCCACCCACCATACCACTTGATGTCTGGGGCCGCAACGACCTCAGTCCTCAGAATATTCAGTGCTTTCATACGGTTAACACTTCTTCCTGGTAGACTAAAGCCTTGGCTTACGTGTACTGAGAGAGGTGATAGCTTAAAGCCAATATTCCTGCACCAATATTTACGTTATTTGCACTTCTTGTTATTTTGTTCACTTGTCTTAACGTAACTTTTCACTTTGTCATATAATTATTCTTATTATTTTGATTGATTGATTTTATTATACGAATTTGTATGTCCATTTTATTCATGTTTTGTTTATTTAACGTAATTAAAATTTCATTGTTAAAATTTACTTGTGTTTTGTGTGTCTTCTCCTTACCTTACCACAGACGAAGTTCCAGATTTTCTATTTTTTTTTAATACTATGTGACGAGGCCATACCCCTAGCTTTGAACAGCCGAACACCAACGCGTTACCGTCACAATATATATATATATATATATATATATATATATATATATATATATATATATATATATATATATATATATATATATATATATATATATAAATATATATATATATATATATATATATATATATATATATATATATATATATATATATATATATATGTATGTATGTCGTACCTAGTAGCCAGAACGTACTTCTCAGCCTACTATACAAAGCCCGATTTGCCTAATAAGGCAAGTTTTCATGAATTAATTGTTTTTCGACTACCTAACCTACCTAACCTAACCTAACTTTTTCGGCTACCTAACCAAACCTAACCAATAAAGATAGGTTAGGTTAGGTTAGGTAGGGTTGGTTAGGTTCGGTCATATATCTACGTTAATTTTAACTCCAATAAAAAAAAAATGACCTCATACATAATGAAATGGGTAGCTTTATCATTTCATAAAAAAAAAATTAGAGAAAATATATTAATTCATGAAAACTTGGGTTATTAGGCAAATCGGGCTTTGCATAGTAGGCTGAGAAGGGCGTTCTGGCTACTAGGTACGACATACATACATATATATATGTCGTACCTAGTAGCCAGAACTCACTTCTCAGCCTACTATTCAAGGCCCGATTTGCCTAATAAGCCAAGTTTTCCTGAATTAATATATTTACTATAATTTTTTTCTTATGAAATGATAAAGCTACCCTTTTCACTATGTATGAGGTCAATATTTTTTTATTGGAGTTAAAATTAACGTAGATATATGACCGAACCTAACCAACCCTACCTAACCTAACCTAACCTATATTTATAGGTAAGGTTAGGTTAGGTAGCCAAAAAAAGCTAGGTTAGGTTAGGTTAGGTAGGTTAGGTAGACGAAAAAACATTAATTCATGAAAACTTGGCTTATTAGGCAAATCGGGCCTTGAATAGTAGGCTGAGAAGTGCGTTCTGGCTACTAGGTACGACATATATATATATATATATATATATATATATATATATATATATATATGTCGTACCTAGTAGCCAGAACGCACTTCTCACCCTACTATGCAAGGCCCGATTTGCCTAATAAGCCAAGTTTTCATGAATTAATATATTTTCTCTAATTTTTTCTTATGAAATGATAAAGCTACCCATTTCATTATGTATGAGGTCAATTTTTTTTTATTGGAGTTAAAATTAAGGTAGATATATGACCGAACCTAACCAACCCTACCTAACCTAACCTAACCTATCTTTATAGGTTAGGTTAGGTTAGGTATCCGAAAAAGTTAGGTTAGGTTAGGTTAGGTAGGTTAGGTAGTCGAAAAACAATTAATTCATGAAAACTTGGCTTATTAGGCAAATCGGGCTTGCATAGTAGGCTGAGAAGTGCGTTCTGGCTACTAGGTACGACATATATATATATATATATATATATATATATATATATATATATATATATATATATATATATATATATATATATATATATATAGTTGTGGAGCTGTAATATAGTGCGAGGAGGAGAGCTCTGTCCAGAAGACTCAAGAGCCATCAGTGATAGGGGGAAGGGAAATGGTTTTAAAATTTAGGAATATTGGAAGTAGGCCTGTGAAGGTGGTGGTGAAGGTGGTGGTGAAGGTGGTGGTGAAGGTAGTGGTGAAGATGGTGGTGAAGATGGTGGTGAAGGTGGTGGTGAAGGTGGTGGTGAAGATGGTGGTGAAGATGGTGGTGAAGGTGGTGGTGAAGATGGTGGTGAAGATGGTGGTGAAGGTGGTGGTGAAGATGGTGGTGAAGATGGTGGTGAAGGTGGTGGTGAAGATGGTGGTGAAGGTGGTGGTGAAGATGGTGGTGAAGGTGGTGGTGAAGGTGGTGGTGAAGGTGGTTGGTGAAGATGGTGGTGAAGGTGGTGGTGAAGGTGGTGGCGAAGGTGGTGGTGATGATGGTGGTGAAGATGGTGGTGAAGGTGGTGGTGAAGGTAGTGGTGAAGATGGTGGTGAAGATGGTGGTGAAGATGGTGGTGAAGGTGGTGGTGAAGATGGTGGTGAAGATGGTGGTGAAGATGGTGGTGAAGGTGGTGGTGAAGATGGTGGTGAAGGTGGTGGTGGTGAAGATGGTGGTGAAGGTGGTGGTGAAGGTGGTGGTGAAGGTGGTTGGTGAAGATGGTGGTGAAGATGGTGGTGAAGGTGGTGGTGAAGGTGGTGGTGAAGGTGGTGGTGAAGATGGTGGTGAAGGTGGTGGTGAAGGTGGTGGTGAAGGTGGTGGTAAAGGTGGTGGTGAAGGTGGTGATGAAGATGGTGGTGAAGGTGGTGGTGAAGTTGGTGGTGAAGATGGTGGTAAATATGGTGGTGAAGTTGGTGGTGAAGATGGTGGTGAAGGTGGTCGTGAAGGTGGTCGTGAAGATGCAGTTGAAGGTGGTGGTGAAGATGCAGTTGAAGGTGGTGGTGAAGATGGAAGAATCCAACAGATGACGCTGTTTTTCAAAAATAGCATGATTTTTCCTGTCACAGGTGAGGCATGTACATAGTAGATATATGAAAATTACGCGCCTATTCGAATGCAACGTTGTGTCAAAATTTAAAAGCAATTGGTAAAGAGGTCTCGAAGAGTTCCCTCACATGAAAAAACATGAAAAACATAGTTTTTAGAAAAACATGTTTTTTCTCGTCACAGACGTGACATCTATATAGTTTGTATATAAAATACCCGCTCGGATGCGAACGGAACGTTGTGTGTAAATTTCAAAGCAATTGGTGAAGAACTATTGGAGATTAGCGGTTTTGAACAAATGAACAATTACATTTTTATTTATATAGATTGTTGTGTATGTATTTATGCATTAAATGTTTGTTAACATTTGGTCTTTGTTCTTGTCCTGGAGAGGTTTCCCGGAACGTGAGAGAAAGAGAGAGAGAGAGAGGGTATGGTGTGTGAACTCAAGACAACGAGGTCAGTTTTGTAGCCGATCCCCAAAATAAAAGTAATGCTGAACCCCTTGTCAGGATCAAGGAGTGTACAGAGTGAACTTCTAGGTAATTGCAAGCACTCCAGTGTCTATTGGTGGTCGAATGACAGTAGCGAAAGTGTAGTTGCCGAGTTCAGCTCTATTTCTATCAGGGAGTGGATGGGGGTCTCTGTTCGCCTGTATGCAAGTAACAGTCTGGTGCAACAACCAGCTCTTTATGGTAGAATTCCTCAGCATCCCCATCGACAGAATTGGGGGCCTGTCTGGGAGCAAATTGTCGCACCCATAGTTTGAGTCCAGGAGAGTAAACTGATACACCTTTGCAGCAATAGGTAGCCCATGTGACCACAGAAAGAATATCTCTTTCTCTTTTGGAAAAACCCACAGGACAAGAGGGAGAAGGTGCAAATATTTGTAGAGTCAGGCAATCCTGAAGATTTGGAAGGTTGCACCAAAGAGCAGTTAAGGCAGATTGTAGAGAAATGTGGCATTAAGGTGATGTCATCTACAGTGGCAGGAATGAAGTATCAGATCCTTAGACAGTTGAGAGCTAGGAGTAAAGCGTAGAGTAGTGAGCTCAGAAAGGAGCTGAAGATGAAAAGGATGATGATGGATAGGATGAAATAGGATCCTAAGAATCAAATAGGAGTAGTAGGAGTGGATTCAGTCGCAGGAGTAGCCAGAAAAGGAGCTTGGAAAGGATTCAGCTAGAACTCCAGATGCAACGTGAGGACAAAGGGAGGCAGTTCCAACTAGAGATGTTGAGACTAGAACTGCAGATGAAAAATGAAGGAGAAAAAGAGAGAAGTAAACTTGAGGTAGAGAAAGAAAAGGAGAAAACTAAGCTAGAGGTAGAAAAAGAGAAAATCAAAGTGGAGCAAGAAAAAGAGAAAACAAAACGAATGGAGATAGAAACAAATAGAGCTGTGGCAGAGCATAGTATTGAGCGTGGGTTGCCAGAGAGCACCTCACAGGTGTCACACCCACTGGATAATAGAGTTAGGGAAAAAGACATTCAACTGTTTGTGCTAGAGGAGTCCGAGAGCTTCTTTGAGTACTTTGAGAAAGTAATCAGCATCAAACAGTGGCCACAAGAGGAGTGAGCCCAATTGGTACAGTTATGACTGACCAGTGCTGCCAGAGAGGCATATATCGAGTTGTCTTTGGAGGAATGCCAGGATTACTTGACTGAGAAGAACAGCGTATTGCATTATTTTCCTAAAAATGTAACGGACTGGGTTACATGATGAAAGATTGTAGACAGGGTAAGAGAGATGCGACCCCCTGACAATGTGGGACCCCCACAACTCATGTGTGAGTTTAACAAAGGACAGACCACAGAAAGTGAATTTAGTGAACGAGAGGTATGGTTCGTTCACGTATACAGGTTGGGTCAGCATAGGAGACCAACCAGAATTTGAAGTTAGTATCCTCAGAGGTACAGGAGCAAATCAGAGCTTGATTCTGAAAAGCCTGATCTGGGATGATCGACTTTTAGCTGGCTGTCTGAAAATTAAGGTTCATGGGTTATTGTCAGAGATATGCCCATGTGAGCTGTCAGACTGAAGTCAGATTATTTGTCGGCGGAGGTGATGTTGGGAGTGTGTCCCGACATACCTGTTCCAGGGATAAAAGTGATCCTAGGTAATGACTTGTGCAAGTCGAAGGTATTACCGGAACTCATAGTGAAAGTTGTGCCATATGGTGCGAGAAGGGCCACAGTACTGATGGGACACCAGACAGAGTATACCTTGCTAGCATCCTAGAGGATGAGTCAGAGGACAGTCAAGTCATTGTGTACACTGCCTGTGTAGTGGCATGGTCAGAGGTTGCCGACAAGGGAGACAAGGGAGGTGAGGTGACAGTGTCGACTCCACTAAGGGAAGAGACCGACGTGGAGATAGCGTGGCTGTTTAGTGAAGGACCAGCTCGAGAAAATGAAGGCATGACGAGGTCAGAGGTGAAGATGACCCTGCCGGAAAAAACTAGTGTGAACAGAGTGGACCTAGAGCAACAAGTACGGTCGAGTACAGCCGAGTGTAGTACAGTACTTGAGTAAGCCTTGAGGGAACGTGGAAGAGTGGAAGGGGAAGAATTGGAGTTCCATAGTAGAGCAGAATGGGAGAAGGGCATGATAATGTCGCAAGCATGGAGAGGTAGAAGAAAGTCGAAGGTTCGATGGAAGTCGAAGGAGATAAAGTTACAGATAAATGTGGAGATGAAAGAAGGCATCGACGGTGAAGACGAGAGAATGAAGTATGATGACAAGTGACGGACGTATGATGGTGGTAGATTGAAGAATGAGGATGATGAACCGAAGTATGAGGACGACACAGGAGGAACAGATAATAGATGTCTAACACTTTACGTGTGGAATGCAAAAAGAAGACGAAGGGGAGGTGGAAATCAGTAAGCTAGAGAGGGCTGAGGGAGCGAAGGTGTTCAACACAGACAGCCTGGCCAAGGTGAGAGAGAAGTTTGGTCATTTAGAGGATGATCATGTGTCCAACAGGTGATGAACCAGGTGTTGCAGGCGATGAGTCACAATAACATGGCTAAAATATGTTGACCAGACCACACGCTAGAAGATGAAGGGACGACGACGTTTCGGTCCGTCCTGGACCATTCTTAAGTCGATTGTCCAATCGACTTCAAAATGATCCAGGACGGACCGAAACGTCGTCGTCCCTTCACCTTCTAGTGTGTGGTCTGGTCAACGAACCAGATGTTGCATGGCGCAATGAGCTGTGCTTTGTACATCGACGGCATTGTTGTATTTGCAGCCTTCTGGAGGGAGTACATATAGACTACTGGATTTGTTCGGACGATTAGAGAGGGCCAATATGACTATTAAGGGGCCCGGTGACGTAGTATTTTTCAAAATTTGAAAAATAGTGAATAATTTTAAACAAATCTCCAGTTATTTGCCATCAGAGTCGTGAAATTTTCATCCCAGTAAGTTATTAATTTTTTACGATTTTTTTAAATAAATGCGTGCAAGACTAGAGGAAACTGGTACTGATAATAACGATAACACTTCCTATATACTGGCAATCATAGATAGAGAGATGCAAGCACCTGTCAGACGCGCAAAGAAGACAAGTAGTAGTAAGGAGGGACTACAAGGTGGATATACAGCTGGTGCCACCTGGAGGGCCAGATTTCAAACATAATAATAAGTTAGTACGTTATTATGCTCTATTTTATTATATATCATATAAATACATTGCCCCAATGGGGCAATGTAGTTATTTCTTATGTCCCTTTGTACAATCAAATTTCTAATGTCCCATTGTACAAAAAGCTGATAACCACTTCTCATTTTTCCGTCCTTTTTTCTCCCTTTTGTTTTTAATTGGATTTTCATGTAACTTCTACATCCTGGAGAATGCACTAAGCATGTGGTTGTTGGAACGAAATTTGTCTAAATTTTATTCAGTTACAGGTGGCAGAAGTTGTGACTTTTATTTTTCGGGGGCCGATTTATTTTCAGATTTCAAACTATATTTTCTTTGTCTCTTTAGGTTATATTGATGAATGAGGACCAGATGAGAACCATATCACTTATATATGGTCAATAAAGTTACTGCAATATATATGTTTGTTATCCCTAACCTATCCTTATATCTTCTGTTTTGCGTTGGTTATTTTTTCTTGACTTCATTTCAAACCATATTGACCTACAGCTTTACATATTCGAGTATGAATGTTAAGCAATGTTAATTAAAACATACAAGAAAATTCATTTATTAGAACTACCATATTCATTGTCGATAACTTAAAACTTCAATTATCTCTCTCTCTCTTTAAAAAAAAAAAAAAGAACTTTGGGACCGCTTCAAAAATTTCATTCCTGACCGATTCACACCATTTTTACATATATGTGCAAAGTGTTTAGTTCTAAAGTTTCCTCGCTTTCGTTTTGTCATAAACCAGTTACTATTTGAGTTATTAATTTTTTGTATCTAAATTCTGCATATTTCGATGGCCATATGGAAAAAATCGTTTACAGTATACTATACTCTCAAACAATATTTTGCAGCAAGGAAACTGAACTTTATATGCCATTCTGAGACCACAATGAATAAAATACCATTTGGTGACACTTTAATATTTTTATAGCTAATTTGAAATTTGTATTTTTTATTTTTTTATTTTGTTTATTTTTTTCTGTTCGTGGAATAATGTTAATCTATTAGGAAAAGTTGGAGCATTTACCATGAAAATACTACTCACAAAAGAATTGTGTTTGAGGAAGTTTCGGTGCACCATCACCAGGCCCCTTAACTTGGTGAAGAGTGAGTTTGGAAGAGCCCGACTGGAGTACCTAGGTTATGTGGTAGGGCAAGGTCAGGTTGCTCCAGTGACGACAAAGGTAGAAGCCATCGATAATTTCCCGGTACCGAAAGGAAAGAAAGAGTTGTTTAGGTACTTTAGAATGATTGGATACTACAGGAGTTTCTGTATGAATTTTTCCACCATAGCCACTCCTATGATGAGTTTGTTGTCTAAGAATAAGACGTTCGAATGGAATGGAGTAGCCCAAGAGGCGTTTGATTAAACCAACAGATTATTGACCGAGGCGCCTGTATTAGTGTCGACGGATTTTGGAGCACTGTTTGCGTTGTTTGTGAATGCCAATGATGTAGGAGCCTGAGATGTATTGACGCAGCAAAAGGACGAAATATATCGCCCCGTGTCTTTCTTCTCCATGAATTTTGCAAAGCATCAGAGATCATACAGTATGGTAGAGAAGGAGACATTGGCATTGGTTCTGGCACTCAAGCATTTTGATGAATACGTAAGTGGGGAAGGATACCCAGTTACTGTGTATACAGATCATAATCCCCGGGAATTGCTGAGTAAGATGAAGTACGCAAATGAGAGGTTAACTAGTGGTTCCTGTTACTTCAAGAATATAACCTGATCATGAGACATGTAAAAGAGCGAGATAAAGTGGTGGCTGACACCTTGACACGGCCCTAGCCACTGAGAATAACTCTAAAAAATAAGGGAAGGGGAGTGTTATGACCCCAGTTTGCCTGGAGAAATGAGTCTACCTGATGAGAGTTACTCTGCTTTCCGGACCAGAAATTAAGAGGTCAGTGGAAGATATGTATGCAATATACGTCAGTGGGTGATTTAATAATACAGGCAGAGAAAAAGCATCTTTTCAATGTTATTGGAAATAGTATGTTGACAGTTTGGGACGCTATGTGACGTTAACGGTCACAGTAACGCCATTTGAGTTGCCACAATCATCAGAGGTAGAAGTGTGTTCCTGTATCCTGGGAATATTGAAGAATACGCCCCTGGATGAATTGTTTGAGTGCCAGCTACGGTGCATAACTGTTGAGAAATCTGCCAAGGGCGTGACACACGTATCCTCTCAGTATTTATGAAGATTTGGAGACGACCTTTAGCCGAGTGGTGGTCGTGCCTGAGTGGAACTCTAAACAGTTGTATCCTCAGGTGGAGGAGGATAAGTATGTGACTTTGTGTGGAGCTTGCCAGGCGAGTGTGTGGGCCCAAGTCAGGAGCAGAAGAGCTGTGTGAAGGCGATGAGTCACAATAACGTGGCTGAAGTATGTTGACAACAATCGACTTGAGAATGGTCCAGGACGGACCGAAACGTCGTCGTCTCTTCAATTTCTAGTGTGTGGTCTGGTCAACAGAGCTGTGTGAGCTTATAGTGGGAGGCAGTCTTAAGGAGATTTTGTTGGACGTCTCAGAGGACGCCGTCTTGGAGCCCCCCCCCCCGAAGCTACTGATTCTGTGGTAAGCTCCTTTATCTGTTGAAATAGTGGTTGCCGGCGTTTGATCGTGTGCCCAGCGATCATGGCAAGTGTTTATGCAAGTAGGATTCATATTTTTTTGCAGACAGTGAGTAAAAATAAGCTGTTAAAAATAAGCAGATAAGAGAACATGCTGAAGGGGGCATATCAAAAAATATCGTTATAAATTAAAATTGTTCAATTTGCTTATAAATTTTTTTATGAAATGGTTATAGAAAGGGCTGCAACTGGTCCAAGTTTCACCATCACACCCTAAACAGAAAAGGAGGAAAAAAATACACAACATATTATGCAACGAATGTTCAACATTCTCAAATAATCTCAGGGAACACATGTGTCAACTAAAATGTCTACTATGTGCTGTAGAAGCACAAACTCTTGTAATAATTGTAATATGTATGTTCAATATATTTATATTTAAATTTTTTTTTTTTTTCTTTTTTTTTTTTTCTTTTTTTTTGCCAATTTTTTTTCTCGTTTGTTATCAAGGGATTTGCATGAAACTTGCACACCTTGCTCAATGGATGCCTATCTGCAAGGGTGCCAATTATGAACGAAATCTGTCGAAGTCAAGCTCAGCTACAGGTGGCCGAACTTGGATCTTTATTTTACTCTGGAAAGTAATTTACACCTTCAAATTACTTCAGAGCTTTCATTTATTAATCAATATACATGCAAATTACACCTTGTATGTAGCGTTTGTGCTTCTACAGACTCTAGTAGACATTTTAGTCCAAAGTCTATTTGTTGATTTTATAACAATTTATAAACATCATATATTGCATATTTTTTTAGTAGGGTAACTTTGAAAAATTATATTATTGCACTAAACACTTTTTTGATAAAACTGATCACTAGAATCCTTTATTATGTGCTTAATTTAATATCTGAGTGTTATAGAAATGATTTTAGTTGACACATGTGTTCCCTGAAACTATTTGAAAATTCGTTGCATAATTCGTTGTTTATTTTTTTTTCTCCTTTTCTGTTTAGGGTGTGATGATGAAACTTGGACCAGCTGCAGCCCTTTCTATAACCATTTCATAAACAAATTTATAAGCAAATTGAACCACTTTTAATTTTACACCGATATGCCCCCTGAAGGGAGGAGTGATACACCTTCTCTCGAGGAAGTGCAGTGTGGATAACTGAGGGGCGGAGGCCCCCTGCGTCGTGACCAGGGCAGAGGTCCAAGCATCGTGTCAAGACATGTTACCAGTATAGACTCGCCCAAGGATGGGGAGCACCACAGTTGGGCCGATGCGGAGGAGGGGTAAAAGAAGGAGAAGAGGTGGGAGAAAGGAGGGGTAAGAGAAGGGGATGAGGAAGAAGAGGAGGGGAAAGAGAAGGGGGGATGAAGAGGAGGGGGAGAGGGGAGGTGTAAGAGAAGGGGGATGAGGAAGAAGGGGAAGAGGATGGTGAAGAAGGGAGGGGGTAAGAGAAAGGGAAAGAGAAGGGGGTAGGGGTAAGAGAAGGGGGATGAGGCGGGGGAGGGGAAAGAGAGGGGGATGTGGAGGAAGGAAAAGAGGAGGGGGAAGAGATGAGGGGTAAGAGAAGGGGGATGAGGAGGAGGGGAAAGAGGGGAGGATGGAAGGGGGGATGGGGAGGGAGTTTAACAGGACCTGTGTGACTGCTAGTGCCTATACACATTAAGCCTACAGAGTTGCCATGACGTGTTAGGACGGTGGATTACACAGACATATCTTGGTAGATGACAATGGTGTGTTCATCTTCATAAAATACAGCAAGAAAAATAGAGATTCAGATATTAATGTTTTAAATAACTTTATCTCTGATTTTACTTCTGAATTAAATTAATATTATAAATTGATCAATGGTTGGTTCAGACAGTCATGAGGCGCTCACCAGACAATGGTCAGTACCCAGCTGACCATCACCCTGGTGGGCCTGTGTTTATACCCGTGCATAGTGACACCCCTCCCTCTGCACTTCCCCTTCCTTCTCTTCCCCCTCCTTTTCACCTTCCTCCTCATCCCCCTTCTCTTCCCCTTCCTCTCTTCTCCCCTCCTTTTCCCTGTCCTCCTCCTTCTTCCTCCTCGCCCTCCTCCTCCTTCTTCCTCCTCGTTCTCCACCTCCTTCTCCTTCCTCCTAGCGCTCCTCCGTGCCCTCCTCCTCCTTCCTCCTCATCCTCCTCCTTCATCATCGCCCTCCTTCACCTTCCTCCTCGTTCTCCTCCTCTTCCCACCCCGCCACTACACCATGCTACTACACACGCCACTACAACATGCTTGTACACCACGTTACTGAACCACGCCACTACACTATGCTACTACACCAGGCTGCTAAACCATGCCACTATATCCCACTACTACACCAAGCTACTACAACACACCACTTCACCACGCCACTACACCATGCCACTACACCATGCTACTACACACCACTACACCACACTACTACACCACGCCACTACACCATGCTACTACACCACGCCACTACACCACGCTACTACACCATGCTACTACACCAGACTACTACACCAGACTACTACACCAGGCTACTACACCACACTACTACACCACACCACACTAATAAACCATACAAATACACCAGGCTACTACACCAGACTACTACACCAGGCTACTACACCACACCACTACACCACACCACTACACCACACTACTACACCACACTACTAAACCATGCCACTACACCAGGCTGCTACACCAGGCTGCTACACCAGGCTGCTGCACCATGCCACTACACCCATTACTACACCAGGCTGCTACTCCATGCTACTACATCAGGCTACTACACCACGCTACTACACCAGGCCACTACAACAGGCTACTACACCACACCACTACACAACACTACTACACCTGGCTACTATACTACACCACTACACCAGGCTACTACACCACACCACTACACCACACTACTGCACTACACCACGCTACTACACCACACCACTACATCAGGCAACTACACCACGCTACTACATCAGGCCACTACACTATGCTACTACACCACGCTACTACATCAGGCCACTACACTATGCTACTACACCACGCTACTACATCAGGCCACTACACTATGCTACTACAAATGAAAAATAAATAAAAGTGATGAACCAACCATTATTATGATCCTCTTTTATTTAATAAATGAAGAAATATATTTTTATATTTTTACATTTCCTATTTAATTCATATTTTAACTTTAAACACTTTATAAAAGGTGTCACAAAGTTTCAAATTAGGGTTAGGTACGTAGGTTTTGGTTATAAGTTTTGGAAACCTATTTAAAACCACACAAAATAACCTATCTAATGCATGAAAACAAACGATTCCACTCCTTTCTAACGCTTTCCAGGAACGTTTTGGAAACTTAAAATTATTTCCTGGGGAGAGAGCAGGTAGTCACGGCGGCTTGAGTAGGGTGTGAACTCAAGACAACAAGGCCAGTTTTGGAGCCGAACGCGTAAATATAGGTAACGCTGAACCCCTTTCCAGGATCAGGAAGCATACAGGATGATCTCCCAAGTAATTGCAAGCACTCCATTGTCCATTGCTGGTCGACCGACAGTAGGGGAAGTGTGGTTGCCGAGGTCGGCTGTTTTTCTATCAAGGAGTGATTGGGGTCTCTTTTCGCCTGTATGCAAGTAACAGTCTAGTGTAATAACCAGCTCTTTATGGAAAAAATCCGCAACCACCCCTTGATATCTTTCCATTAAATAGTTGGAGAAGGGGGTTGAGAATACCTCCTTGCGATTTACTATTTTCATGTCTTTTGTATTCAGAGACTGTGCCATGAAGTTTCACTCCTGCTTCTCTGTTTATGAGACAGTTTTTGGTCCAGGAGAGACCCCATAGTGGTCGCTTGTGAGTCTGGGCTCAACGAACCATGTTGCTGCATCTCTGAGGAGGGCTGAAATGAAGATAAGGTCTAATCTACCTTCATGGATATGGGTGGCTTCATTCTTGTTTAGGTTTTGAATTTATGTAGCTGGTCTAGTAGATTTGCTATATGAGTGCCGGCCTCATCTGTTGTGTTCGACCCTAGTGCCAAACGATGATGGGTATTAAAATCACCATTTTTAAGGTTGTCGTGTGTCCAAATAACACTGAGAGATCCATTTCAGCACGTGGAGACCTGTAAACATTAAACACTTCATGTTTGTCATGTCTTAGCTCAATGGATACTCCTATCACCTCCGTCCCTGGCTCACAGTTGAGTGGGCTGGTGATAGGCTTGGAGATTAGATCACTTTTCACATTGATAGCACATCACGTGGATTGCACGTTGACCCATGGAAGTAAGAAGCTTTGATAGTCTGAGATTTTAGGTTCTAATCCGCCTCGAAGCAAGCTCTCCTGTAGTAGCCGGATGTCTATGCCTTTGGTTGCTGCTATGCATTGCAAGTGTTGCAATTTTGCGTGTAGCCCTTGCACTTTCCATTGCAGGTTCTTTAATCCCCCAGGTTGTTGGAATTTGTTGATATTACCAACACGATTGATGATTGTAAATGAAGTTTAAGCCGCACTAAAGGTGTCACAAGCATGAATAGCCCATATGTGGAGGCTCTTTCGAGCCATTACCAGTACCAATAGCAAATATTAGAGATCTGTGGATAGATGGGGTCTTCATGGTGGTTTTCTGCCTCAGAGGGCTGGCTGTACCAGTAATGGAGCCGGTGGGTTAGTGTAGGCCTCTAGGTCTTTCGTTTTTTTCTTTGGCTAAGACTTGCTTCGAGTTGACATGTCCATGTTGTCATTAGAGTTTGGTGAGGTGGCCTCCATGAGGAGGTCTTGTACCGACTAGGTGTCGTATATGTGCAGTGGCGGTAGAGCTACTAGTAAGATTTCCTCATCCGAGGAGTCGTAACAACCATAGTTGGTGGTTTTGTCTTTGGTCTCACAGCCTGAGGTTGGCTCAGGTGTCGTGGATTAATGGTAGAATCTATTTCAGGAGCGTTGGTGATGCTGTTAGTATTTGTAGACAGCACGTCTGCTTGTGTGTCTGCTGGGATGGTGATGGTAGGAGTGTTGGGAGCTGGAGAGGGAAATACTCTGTTTGTGCCGCCTGGGTCTTGTGTGATTCTGGAGTCTATGTTAAGATCGACCTCGTGGTCGTCCTGGTGATAGTCTCCGGAGTGGTAGTGGAGGCAGTGTGACTTGCATCCGGGGTGAAGATAGGGTCCAGGCCGTTGGCTAGGTACAGCACGCTGAGTTCTTTGACGATTCGTTGATTGTCTGGCCCAGCAAACCTCTCTGCTAGTCAAATAAAACCAAGGCTAATGCCTGTACGTGATGCAAGCGACTGTAAGGGTGCTGGTGGTCCTTTGGTCTCCAGTGTGGAGGCCAGGTGGCCTGTTGGGAGGAGCCACTGTTTGGTCGGACTGGGAAGTCTTCTGGTAGGTTTGTGGAAGCTGAGGTGCTATGCATTGAGAGTGTTGCAATTTTGAGCACAGCCCTTGCACATTCCATTGCAGGATCTTTGGTCCTCTAGACTGTTGGAATTTGGTGATATTACCGTGGCATCCATGGAGTCAGGTGAACTCATTGGAAGTTGAAATTGGAGTTCAGGATCTTGGTGTACTTGAAACTGACTCATCAAAGTCGCTTTCAGAAGAACTGGACTCTCCCTGTTGTTTAGGAGTGTGTTTCCTGCCTTGCATTCATGAAGGTGAGGATATTGTTTTCCGAATTTCTTGAGCTTGTGCTAAATTGTGTTATGAGTCTCTATGGTTTGCTTGAAACCGTATGTCGACAGCAAACTTTCTACCAATCTTATGAGGAAGGCCTTAAGCATAGGCCATAGGGTGTCCAGTTGAGTAGGAACATTACTTATTGATGTGCTGGTCTGGAGCCTGTTTACTCTTTGGACCTTATCAGTCGAAACTCGGACACTCTTATCTTCTTTGCCCCCAGTGTGCTTACTGGATGCATTGGGCGGGCGATTACGTTGAACTATTTTCTGTTTGTAACCCCCAGCCATCCCTTTGTTCTGGACGGAGACCACCATCGGCCATGGTGGAGGGTCATGTGCCCTCTCCATCTGGTTTGGTCTTGGTAAGCTCTACGCTGTTTTTGTGGGCAGGGGAACTGGTATATATTTGGGTTGGGATTGCTGCTCTGTTGTAGGCATAAGGGTTCTTCGGGATCCTTTTAAGCCTTTTTGGGGGATCTCAAGTTCCAAGGGTGGTGTGCTTTGGAGCAATTTGGACACTTAGCTTGAATGGGCTAGTTAGCATTGTGTTTATCAAAGAATATTTTCGTGTCGTGGGGAAGGCTGCAGATTCCACACCTCACTGGGCGTTGGCTACCATCCCTGTTATGTCCAAATCTCTGACGTCTGAAGCATCTCAGGGGCAATGTGGTGTAGGGCTTGCGTTGGAACACGCCCCAGATGCCAAGATAAAGTTTTTTTGGAATCCGTCTTTTTACTATGAGAAGGACTTGTTGGGTTTCGTGCTTTGTGGATTTTTCCTGGCATCTTTCTGCTGACACCACATAATTCAGCTTTTCGAAATGAGATAAGGCCATGTGCATGAGACAGTGGAGGACTATGATTTTCCTTATTTTGTCCTCTGCCTTGATTTTGTCGCATTTCCTGTAATTCTTAAGAATTGTTACAGCTGTTTTATCTTTGGATTTAGAATATATTCGCAAGACTGTTCGGTTGTTGTTGTTTTAGATCTAGCTACTCAGAACAAATTTTTTATGTAGCACGGGGCTATAGTGAGCCCATAATTGAGTACAGTTATTCGCGATAACCTTGTTACTGAGATATTTGAGTAAAAGTTTTAAATGAAGATGGGGATTTCTCCTTATCCCCCTTTATTTTATCTTCTGTTTTAGCGAACTGGTTTTAGTCTTATTTTAATAACATTATCTTGGTGGTGTATATAGATGCACAGTGTTCACTAGTGTGTTACATTTTTCAACTGCTTTTCTAATCATTGTAGTCACTGTGGAATTTGCATCTAATGTCATTGGATTAATGATGAATTTGATGCGCAGGTCTTCAGTTGCGTCACATTCCAGTAAGTAATTTAATAGTGATGCCTCTGCATCTGTTCAGCAGATATGATACTCTTTAACTATTGAGTTTATTACCACCCAACAGCTCTTGTAACCAACTCTGAGTCTGTGTATGGCTACTGTAATGTCTCTGGATATGTTTTTACCAAGCTTGAAAGACTAGTACACAGTGGTTTGTTCTAACCACATCGCAGTGGATTTTCCTTCAGCTACTTTGGGTATGTGGGGAAATTTTGATAGTTGGGAGTGTTTACTTATTGATTTACTCCTTAATCTGTGAAAAATTTGGAGGGATTCTAACTTGTATAACAGGTAGAGCAGTGAGTGTTTTTGTTAGTGAGTCTGCCTTTGCATTACCATCTATGCCAATGTAACTTGGTATCCAATTTAGGGTAACTGACAGCCCTAGATTGTGTACTTCTTTTCCAAGATGAAGGTTTCCTGTGATAAGTTGTATATTATCACTGTGCTGGCTGGATAACAATGCCTGGAGCGAAGATTTAGAGTCGGTATGAATGATGACATCATGTAAATTATTCTCAATTAAATAGTTTATGGCCTCCTTTAGGCATATAATTCTGTTTGCAATATTAAGCACCCACTATTCATGCTCCAGTAAGCTTCATGGTTGGTAGTGTAAACTGCTGCCCCAGCAGAACCTCTTTCTTGATCAACTGATCCGTCTGTGAAGATGTGAGTCGCTGTAGGTCTCGAGATGGTTTCCATTTGTTGTTCTATGACAGCTTTGAGCTTCTGCGAGTCACATGCTGATCTTTTAACTGGTAATCCTTCAATGATTATCTTTAAAACTCGATTCTTCCCCCAGCAGTAGTTTGCCGAAAGTGTTGATATGGTCAATGTCTCCATTGTTTTTAATGGTCCGTTTCAAGTCAACTTTCTCTAGAATCTTGATTAGATTATCCGTCCATGCACTTGTTCTTTACTGAAGGTTTTTGTAAAGCGATCTGTGAATGCTGTCTTCGATTGACAGTCTGGCGGTGGTTCCAACAAATCTTACTGTTATGGTGGCTATTCTTTGTTTGATCCTATTTTCTAAGGCTGATAAGTTGGTTTCCATTCTTAGATTCTCTCGACGCGTCCATATAGGTGCTCCCAGTATTATTCTGAGAGCATTATTTTGAGACACTTTCAGTTTCTCCCATTGGTTATCACTGAGGGATGTAAGAGCAGGAGCAGCATAGTCAATGATTGACTTAACTGCTTTAACGTAGTACATTTTGAGTACTGGTAGAGATGCACCCTCTCTAAGACTGGTCAGGGAGCGCAAAGCTGAGTTTCTGGCTTTACAACGTTGGCAAAGATATTAAATTTCTTGAGTGAATTTCAACTGTCTGTCTATTATGACTCCTAGGTATTGAAAAAAGGTAACTCACTCAATTTCATGTCCTTGTATTGCGAGTCTGATGTCTGTTCGGTTTGTTGTTGTTTAAGATTCGCCACTTGGAACCAAAAGTTGCAAGTAGCAAGGGCTATGGTGAGCCCGTATTGGACTTACCTGGCACAGGAGCGGGGCTGTAACTGTGGACTGGACTGTTCGGTTGGCGTATTGGATTTATACCATTGCGAGGTCAGATACATACATATTGGTGAGGTGTGTATAAGGTAAGATGCATAGGTCAATAACGTATACATACAATTAGGTGAGGAGTAAGAAGTAAAGATTAGAAGCACATACAAAGATTAGTTAGGTGTAGTGGTAGAAGCCTTTTGGGCATTGTCATCAACGTTGGCATCTTCACGTTCCGGTCTTGTTCTCACTCTCATGGTGGGTTGAGTGAATAGTTCCATTATTTGAGTATTTATGGTGGGTTGTTCAACGTTTTATGTGAATAGCTTCTAGAATTTATAATCTTACATGTAGGGTTTTGTGTAATATGTAAGTATATTTATTCAGCATTTCTCTTGTAAGTGTGATGTCATGGGTTTGTCTCATGTGATTTTTAGGGGCACCCGATTGAAGTTGTTGGGTCAAACGCCTTGTCAGCTTGGTCGACGCATACCTATGTACTTTGATTGAAGGCTTCATCCTTCGTGGGGGCAGGTGTACATATATACCACGTTCGACTTCTGTAAAGGGTTCTCAGTCGGATTCGGGCAGTTTGTAATGGGGTTAATGATCTTCTTTGTTTTATAGTATATAATTGTGTCTAAGTTTTGGTTAGGAGTTTTACTCCGTTGTCGATTATTTCTTATTTCTTTATGTTTACTTTGCGTGGTGGATTTGTAATTTAATTTTATTAGAGGTGTTGTGGTTTCTGTTCTTTGTTTATGATTATACCACCTGTTCAAGTGTCGTCTTATATATTAGTGTTTATCTTATGGTTGCTATATCCATTGTTCACCAACACCTGTGTTATCCTTTCAAACTTCTTACTCACGTTACTCCATTCAGAGCAGTGAGTAAGGGCTCGACGGATATAAGCGTTGAGAACACTGGCTTTGAATCTTTTATCTTTTGGGTCACTCACTCCTACTGTTTAACATAATCCTATGTTTGTATGCCTGGTATAGACACCAGTGCTCAGAAATGCTCCTATGTTTATTATTAATATATCCAGGAAAGACAGACTGTTATTTTCACTATTTTCATGGGCGAATCGTAATCCTGACCCCTCTTTCTAGATTGCTTTTCATATCAATTAATTCTTCTAGGTCTTTTACTATTACGAATATGACATCGACATAACGGCAGTATTCACTTGGCATTAGCCTATTACTGAAGACCCTTTCCTCGATTGTTATAATGTAAAAAATTGCAAATAGCA
Source organism: Procambarus clarkii (assembly GCF_040958095.1). Classification (NCBI taxonomy): domain Eukaryota; kingdom Metazoa; phylum Arthropoda; class Malacostraca; order Decapoda; family Cambaridae; genus Procambarus; species Procambarus clarkii. The sequence goes on along the minus strand of NC_091210.1, from coordinate 2,376,552 downwards.
CTATAAGAGGGGAGTTCATTGCTACTCCGTCTATCTGTACATACATGTTACCTTGCTGAATGATGAAAGAAGCTCCCTTTGAACACCTACAGTAATGCCGTTCATTATTGAGGCGTATGAGTGAGAACGCAATTACTGAAGGCTCGAGTGTGGTCGAGTTAACTCTAAAACCCTGGATGGGTCCCAGTTTGGGGCCTCCAGAGCCTTTCAGAGAGCTTAGAAGAGTTCTGGGCTGGTCAACTTTTGTTCCACCGTGGCCGCGTCAGTTATTGCAGGCGTCAGTTACAGAAGGTTCCACACTGAGGCGACGTAAAAGAAAGCTCGCCACTCTAAGGTCACTTGTTGTTTCGGCGAGCCTGGGACCAAAATCCTTGAGAAACCTTGCACATTCTCCCTATGGACCTCGTGTCTCAGAATCTTTCAGAACAAAATTGTAAAGGAGATCTATTTCTGTGTACTTGATTGATTTGTGGTTGTGTATTGCCGCAGCTCCTGCTTAACCAACAAAGAGGGGGATTACGTGGCTGCCAAAGTGGATATGAATGTTCTCACACCATTCATCAGTCATTTCTCCATAGATGTAGTGTGATTCCATCAGGTCGACCAGAAAGAGTAGGAAAGCTAAAGTTCATTAGGTTACTGTGCTCTCTGCTGGACACTGGGAAGATGTAAGGCTCCTGTTAATGATGTCGTTGACTAAGTCGGGTCGTGAGTGCCAACCCATTTATTTTCTGCAGCGCAGGCTGTGTGATCCATATTCGTCTGCATCTGTCTCACTGCAAATACACCTACATACAATGTGGTTTGGGGTAGAAAAGCGGAGGGCGTCTGTAATACAGAGTTGCTGAGGATCAAAACGTGTGCCCTTCACAGACATAGGGACTGCCAAAATAACGTCCCCTGCATGGGGAGCCTACACAGATGTGAGGTGAGCATGATCACAGGGAGTTAGTGTTGCCTCCAACAAAGCTGTTGCATCTTTCTGTACGATGTGGCTGTCCCAGCTAGATAATTTGTTGGCATTCAGTATGGCTGGTCTGAGTGCTAGGTCGCCAGGGTACCTCATTTTGTGTTACATTCTGTGTAGTGGGGGTCATGTCCCCGCTGAGTTCCCACTTTGTGTGCAGGACAATATCATTTTGTTATGGGCTTACATTGTGCATTTTTTTTTTTATTATATTGATTAAATATCCGCCCCTTTACATACAAGGAAAATCATTCCTCCTTCTGTACACCATCATCTCTTTTCTTGGCCCTTCACTACATTACAGGGAAATACTGGTTTGTAAATAGGGTTGTATTCTGCTTCAGTGGACATGTTGACCAACATGTCTCCAGTCACTGCTGATTCCATCAGGTATGGTTGTATGTGTATGTCAGTAGCAGTAGCTGAGAGAACACTAACCCTGTCACACCCCAGATACCTCATACCCTCCAATGAAAAATCAAATATACATATTTCAGCTGTAGTGAGGAGTTGATGCTGCTAAAACTAATGAAGACCTGCAGTTGTTTCAACCAAGAAATTTTCAAAAATAAACTACTTAACAAATAAAGCTAGGCCTATCACACTTATGTATGACACTCATGTAACTCTACGAAACTTCTGGATGTTCAGACACAACAAGGTAACAGAAAATCGTTGGATCTCTTCGGATGCATAAAATATAAAACCTAATAGGAAACATACAATGAAAAAACTGTGCATTCATAGATACTCTACAAAATGTAGTTTGGCACAAACTTTGGGAGTTATGGAGGGAGAGATCCGGGCAGAACTTCAGCAGGCCGTACACAGCCTCTACGCTGCCAGCTTCCACTGCCACGTGAAGAGCTGTATTTCCTGCCGGAAGAGAAACAATAGCATGAAAGTAACTGTTAGTGGAAACAAATTTTGCATTTCTCTGAGGCTATTCACCATTTTTTTTTAACGTGCCATGATTAATTTAACAATTATTGTAATAATAATAACCTTAGTAACTATACTTGTTACGGTATTGGGGAATTGAATTGTTTGTGAGTGCTCGAGAAAAAATAAATAGAATCTAAAACGAAAAGAAATTATTTATTCTAATGACAAAAAATCCTATCAAAAACGGAACGACTTGAAAGAGACGTTAAAAAAAAAATCAATGTCTATTTCTTTACCAGCCCCATTTGTGACTGTTAGCTGTGTAATGCTCAATAATGTCGTACCTAGTAGCCAGAACGCACTTCTCAGCCTACTATGCAAGGCCCGATTTACCTAATAAGCCAAGTTTTCATGAATTAATGTTTTTTCGACTACCTAACCTACCTAACCTAACCTAACTTTTTCGGCTACCTAACCTAACCTAACCTATAAAGATAGGTTAGGTTAGGTTAGGTAGGGTTGGTTGGGTTCGGTCATATATCTACGTTAATTTTAACTCCCATAAAAAAAAATTACCTCATACATATTGAAATGGGTAGCTTTATCATTTCATAAGAAAAAAATTAGAGAAAATATATTAATTCTGGAAAACTTGGCTTATTAAGCAAATCGGGCCTTGCATAGTAGGCTGAGAAGTGCGTTCTGGCTACTAGGTACGACATATATATATATATATATATATATATATATATATATATATATATATATATATATATATATATATATATATATATATATATATATAATATATATAATATATATATATATCAGTTATATATATATATATATATATATATATATATATATATATATATATATATATATATATATATATATATATATATATATATATATATATATGTATATATTTGCTTTATTTGAATTTGTTACAAAAAAGGAGTTACATATAGGTTACAAAGATGGTTATCATAGGTTGTCGAGTTCCTCCAGCTCCTCAGATGGCGGGCAGGAACCCTGGATGCAGTGCGCATTTCCCCTCTGTATCGCCACGCTGAGGCGCTGGAAAAGAAAGCTGGCAGCTCTAGGGTCCCTTGTTGTTTCAATGAGCCTAGAACCCAGTTCCTTCAAAAAACTGGTAGCACTTTTACCCCAGGCGCCGAGTGTCTCAGAAGCAATGGGGACAAAATTGTAGTGGTGATCCAGTTCTCTATACTTATGGGATTTGGCTGCTTCCCTGTGGGTGGCAGCGCCACCTGGTTGTGCAACACTGAGGTCAATGTAGGTGTTAGCTAGGGTTGATACGCACTTGTAGTCCCATACCAACTGCTTGCCATTCCTCCAGGGGTTCACTGTGATACCATCCGGGCGACCAATAAGAGCATCAGAGTTACGGGGCGTTAGGTAATGGGGCTCTCTTTCAGCTGGGCATCCAGCTGTGGTGAGGCTCCTCTTGATGATGTCGTTAACTTCACTGTGCCTCGAGTGCCATCCCCCTGTGCTTTGGCAGAGTAGGCCATGGTGGCCGTACCTGTCAGCCACCACCTCGCCGCAAATACACCTATATCTGGTGTGGATTGAGGCAGCAAGGCGGAGGGCCACAGCAATTCGGAGGGCGTGTGGTGTGAGACGCGTGCCAGTTGCCGACATTGGGGTTGCTAACAGGAAATCCCCTGCATGTGGGGCTGCTACTGCTGTGAGGCGAGCAATGTCGTGTTGTGTTGTTGCAGTACTTAGGAACTCTGCAGCAACTTGGTCTACAATGGGGCCATCCCAGCTGGATTGCTTGTGGGCTTTTGGGGATGATGGTTGAGGTGATGGGCCTGCACGAGAGGCCCACTCTGTGGCACAGCTTGTAAAATTGGGATCATGTACACCTGCCAGCTGATGTAAGTGGGCAGGTAGAATTTCCTTCACAAGGTCGTCGGATGCTGATAAGGAAGACAGGAAGGCTGGAACAGCGATTTGCGTTGCTGTTTGAACTCCGAGGCCCCCAAGTCTTACAGGAAGCGAGGCTTGTTTCCACTGTAGGTCATCAAGAGAGAGGTTAAGGACTTTTTCTAGCATTGATTTCAGTAACCGGTCATACTCACTTAGTTTTTGGCTACTGTAAGATGGTGAGCACCTCAGAAAGCAGGTTAACCTGGGGAGGGAAAGACATCTGGTGATGAGGTAGAGTGCATCATGAGCATCAATATCCTCAATCCTCCCATCCATCCTCTTAAGGTCGGCGATTTTCTTATCAAGGACCTCATCGATGGCTTTCAACCCCAGGGGAGCTCCTAGGAGTGTGCTGTCTGCAGGTTTAGTTTTATGGATATTTGGCAGAAGACTCTCTATTCTCTCTACGATGCCCTGGTTGGAACATATTATTTCACATTTAGAAGGGTTCAGGGTGAGGCCTAAAAACTGCACCTTGCTCCTGGATTTTTCTGATGTCCTCCAGGAGGGAGTCTTGGGAACCAGCTAGGGTACCATCATCCAAGAACCAGATGTTAAGCTCGCTGAACAGGACCTCTGTGACTTATTTGATGACTAAGCAGAAAAGGAGAGGAGCAAGGGGGTCACCCTGTTGGACGCCTTCCCGCGAGTCAATTTCATGTTCGCCAAAAAGTAGCTTAAGATCCATACTGTAGCATGAATGTACAAAAGGGTAGAGGGAAGGGAAATGACTATGAACCGCACGGAGTACAGCATCCCTCCGCACCAAATTGAAGGCATTTTTTAAACCTAGCTTGATAAGGGCCTTTTCGTCTGTGATGTTCACGATGAAGGCTCGAGCTGCATGGGATGCCGCCTCACACCCTTGTGGAATGCCGAACCCGAGCTGTTTTGGCTTCAGCACGTTGGCCGCTGCATCACTAACTGTTCTTGCAGCTGCCTTTGCGACGAGACGCCTGAGAGAATTGCCCACAGCTATTGGCCTGATCCCTCCATCCTTTTTCTTTAGAGCACAGAGAGATGCTCCAAAAAAGATAGGTCTTATGGACGCTGGTATGTTGCCAGCTAGACATGTGTTTGTGAATCTGGTTAGTTCCACCAAGAGGTTCTTTGCAATGTCATCCAGTGCAGGGTTGAGCATTTGCTTGAGATGGTTGGGTTTTAGTCCTGTTGTAACAAACTAGGCTGGTTGTAAGAATTATCCAGAATGGTTTATCGACAAGGGAGAATGGGAAGCTGGACCCGCGTGGTGACCCGGGACCTGACCCCAGGGAATTCGCGGTGAAAATAATGGTGGACATCTTTGTTCATAGTTTTGTATAATGAACCATTCTATAGTATTCACTTATTTAGAGAAATTAGCCTTTATTCATTTTGTATTAAAATGGTATTGTATAATATTCCTGGTTATAGTACCAAGAGTATTCTAATTATTAGGAGACTTGAGTTAAGTCACCATCAGTGACGTCACGAACCAGATTTAAGTTGTTAGGTGGAGTGACCGGCGGTCATAGGTCATCAGAGTTGACATGTCCACTATTTCTCAAAGGTCAAATAGCCATTTGGTGATCGGGAACAGCTCTGCCGTTAGATGCTTGTGTAATTTAACTTCAGTAAAATAATTCAACCAGTCTGGATCAATTAAGTACAACAGAGGTTAATTGTTATAACTTAAACCTTGCTAAGTAACTTGGTAAGCGATGCGGAACAGTACAATGCTTTAGTCTGGGGAAGACCAGAGAGAGGACAGATTAGTGTGGACTGGAGATCAACTGGGGGAGGTCAACCATCTTACCTCTCCCCCAAGACCAGCCCCAACATCTGAGCTGGTCAACATAGAGGTATAGTTGCTATTGTTATTTATAGGGATAGCCAATTCATTGCCAAGTAGGGAGTGCTAACCATTTAGATTTTGTTTTAGTTTTCTTTTAATAAATTAATTAGTTAATATTCTGCATTTTCATTATTTCCATGTGTTTGTTATATGTATATGAAATTGTCCTGGTCACGTGGTCCACACGAGGCAGAGTTGAATTGAGCGCCGATTCTAACACCAAATCGGAAGTCATCATTCCCGTTTAATTAATTCCACACTTAAGATCTTTAAGGGTATCGGTTATAGTTGGGATCAAGCCCCAAGGATGATTAATTAGCATGATCGATCCAGACCTCGATCATTGCTCAGTGTTACTGGTCTGGTGGTGGCGGCGGAGGCGACTCTAGGGTTTTGCTCAAAGCCTAGGTCACGTCATACGGGTTGTAGAATCCTAAGTCGGTCAATTCGTCTTAGGACCACGTGGCGTGGAGTCGGCTTTAGTAAAAGTTTTGGAGTCCCTTGGTAGAGAATAAAAAGTAAGAATACGGGTAGAGGGGGAGAAGAAGGAAAAAGATAATTCGAGAACACCCTCCCCGTGTTACAATGGTGCACAGCGGTGGTTTCAACAATTTTGTTGGAAATTGTTGAAAGGCTCACGCGTCTAGCCATTCGAACACGTGTGTGGATGCTAAGGAGACAGCCGCGGGCCAGGATTAGTCGTGCGCCTCACAACAGTGCGTTTGAGTGGGGGATTGGCGAATCTTGGGTTCATGCGGGCTGATACGATTAAGGTTTATTTTTTTTTTTTATCTTTATTTAAAAAAATACAATATAAATTACATATACAAAAGTGTTACAAGGCAATTATACATTACAATTCTTAGTGAACATCTGTTTCAGTAGTACAGAACAAGATAATTAAAAAAAACTGAATGATATACTTATTTACCTATAAACGATTTACAAAAATTGGAGAATAAATTTACATCAAAATACAGGGGAAATTATTACATTTACATATATTTTATATAATTCTCAGTAAACAAATTTTCCATATCATCACCGAGCATGAGCCGTAAACCCCAGATGTTATACCTGATCCTGCCTCGCAAGAACTTCAATATTTTGTCTACTGAGTAACCTTCCAGCCTGCCTATCCACACACAAAAAATGTAATCAGAAAGTAACATAATTATTGTATTCCTAATTTTCTTGCATTTTATGTCAATATGAAACATTAAAAACCTCATTAACTCCACTCTAATACTTGGTCCACATAAAGCTTTAAGAGTGTCTCTAATCCAGTTTACAAGAACAACTTTCTGCTTACAGAAATAAAATTTATGCATATTATTTTCAATTTCAGTACATTGGTCACACCTATTGTTGTCCTTAATGCCCAACATCAACAACCTATCATTAGTAGGAAGGGTCTCATGAATATAGCGATACAATAACTCACGTTGTTTTGGGGCAATAAATTTAACATGAAGGTTTGCCCATATTACTTGCCAGCTAAAGAGTGGATATGCCTCCTCTACTCTAGGAACTATATTTGGTAGTATAACATCATACACTTGTTTACTGTTCATCATTAAAAAACCTTCAATATTACAAATCTGCCTGAGAACATCAATTGCACATGAATAAAAGTGCGGTGAAATAAAGGCAAGGTCAGTATACTCTGGCATATGTATCAAATAGCTAACACGTAATTTACAAAAGTAATGTCCTAGTGCATTTACACTATCCCTCTGCATTATCTCCTTTCGAAAAGTAACACATAAGATTGCCAATGACTTATGGTACACATTCAGTATTCCTATTCCACCGTTTTTCTTACCTTTACATAGGGTAGTTCGTTTAATTGGTTGGTATCAACCATACCATACATATCTAAAAATAGTTTTGTCAATATAGCACTTTTCTTGTCTATGGGAAAGCTGTGAGACAAATACCACACTTTAGACAAAATTTTGCAATTAATTATTACAGCCTTCTGAAACAGGGTCAATTTCCTATTTGACAACATATTCGTTGCAACTATTATATTTCCACATAGTACTTGCCAATTCGTAACCAATGTTGTTTCATATGTTGTACACCAGAAAATCCCAAGAGCTTTAATAGACTCCACTACCTTGAACCATGAACCTGTCCAGTTAACCTTATTACACCAACTGCCAAGCCCCATCATACACGTTTTGTTCTTGTTAATAACAGCACCTGTCGCTCGTTCAAAGTTGTCTAACTCATTCTGAACATTCACCACCGAGTCTTCTGTCGACACAAAAATAGTTGTATCGTCTGCATAACCAACAACAGGAAGTGTCATAGCATTAGGAAGACGAGGTGGAACAATAAAGTCATTGTTTTTTATTGCCAAGTACAGTGGCTCTTGAAATATAACATACAAAATCATTGAAAGGGGACATCCCTGACGTACAGATCGTTCAACTGAAAAAGGTTTACTTAAGACTCCATTGATACAGACGCTGCTCCGACACTGTTTATAAAGCATACGGATACAATCAATAAATTCTTGTGCCACTCCTACCCTATCCAATATTTCTAATACAAACTGAACATCAACATGGTCAAAGGCTTACGACCAGTCAAGGTTTATCATGGAGGAAGGAACATTATTCTCAGACACATAATACTCAACATCCCTAATTACATTATTACAATTCATTATAGATCTTCCAGGCACACCACAAAACTGTTCCTTTGATATAATTTTATCCATTGCAATTCTATCCAATTCTATCCATTGCAATTCTATTGCAATTTTTATCCAATCCTAAGTCGATTTGCCAACAGTTTCGATACTATTTTATAATCCTGGTTTAGTAGAGAAAGTGGCCTCCAGTTCGTTAAAATATGCAAATCACCCGTTTTAGGTATCATCTTAATAATCCCATGAGATTGTGACATGCTAAGCTTCCTATGCTGTATGCTATACTGCACCACTTGTACAAAGTTTTTACCAATGACATCCCATAGATAGAAATAAAATTCCGCCGGGAACCCATCACAGCCAGGTGATTTACCTTTCTTTAAACTCCTGACCACACTCCACACCTCCTGCTTATCTACATCTGCCAATAATGACGTGTTGTCATCCTGGGTTAAAACCCGTGGACATTTTCCAAGGAAATACTCCCGCATACCTTGGTCTACGTTCACTTTTTTGTACAATTTCTCTAATTCACCTCGAACATAACATACAATCCCATCTGTATTTGTCATATCCGTCCCATCACCTGCTTTAATACTAGTCACAAGTGCTGTACCCTTGTTATTCTTGACTTTACTTAACAAATAAGGAGAGAGTTTTTCACCATACATCCTATCATTAATCTGGAGGCGAACATTGACTCCTTCAGATATTTCATCCCTCAATTTGTTAATTCTGTCTTTTAAAATGGTAATTTCTTCATACTTGTCTAATCCCATATTGACCTTTACATAAAGTTGTTTATGTGTTGGAATAAGTTTAACAGTCCATATTTTTCAGCAGCCTTTCGTTTGGATACTTTCACGAAGAAACTTTTGCATGCAACTTGACACATGTCCCACCACTCCAACAGACATCTGAACTTATGTTTTTGCCCAACCAGATGTTCCCACAAGACTCCCGTCGTGGACGTGGTGGTGAGCAGACGTGTTTTGATTCTCTCTGCTACTGGCGTCTGGTGGGTGGACGTGTTTGTCGTCGCTGTTGGCTGGCGTGTTGACGGATGGGCGGATAACGTCACGCTGGGGGTGGTATATGTGCCATCATGGGCTCTTACACACCTCCACTAAAGCGGAAGGAGTCCATAGGACTCAAGTTTAGTTGTCATGCTGCTCCCGACCTTGTATCCACCACGATCTTCGATGTGTTACAGATCAAGCAGGAAGAAATATTTGGTTACCAACCACTGCCAGGGAACAGGGTGGTGTTGAAATTTGAAAACAATGTGGCGTTTTCAGAGTTTCTTAAGAAGTATGATGATGAAACTATAAGTTTACCTAATGGTAAAGGATCAGTACAAGTGATTAATTTGAGCAAAACGTTTACATACGTTTCTGTGAGGGATGCGCCATTTGAAATGTTGAATGGGACTATTATACACATACTGGAACAATATGGGAAAGTGGACAATGTTAGTTTTAAAAAATATACCTATGGCCCAGGGAAAGGGTGTTTTAATGGAACACGAACAGTAAAGATGGAACTTCACCGTAATATTCCTTCATCAATGTCAGTAGCAGGTCATTATATTAAATTTATATACAATGGCCAAATGCAAACTTGTTTTAAGTGTGGGCGTACTGGTCACATGGCTGCTGCCTGCCAGGTGGAGGCATCGGAACGGATCAACATTTTTCATGAACATGACTTTCCGCCATTAATAGAGGATAGTGTATCAGGAACTGAACCCAGTGTTGTAAATACTGTAGTTCCAGGTGAGGTAGATGAAGTAACCCACAACTCTGTAAGTGAAACGTCTGTGGGAATGACTCCCAGTGCGAATGAGGCCGGTGAAGGTAACTTAGTTCAGGACGATAAAGGTAATGCAGACAAGGAGGGTGCAGATGACACTGCTCAGAACGATAATGGTAATGCAGACAAAAAGGGTGCAGACGACACTGCTCAGGACGCTTTACCGGCTGTTGGTCACCCTGGTGAGGGTGAGGTAAGTCTGGACACTGTACATGTGGACGCCCCTAACATAGGCGCTGACGCTGCGAAGAGCTGCGAGGCTGGCGGTGGTGCTGACCTTGGTGAGGTGACGATGGAACAAGTAATTGGTTGTCGACTGGATGTAGAGGATGATACCATGGAGGATAGTGATGTAGAAATGTCTGTGCAGAGGGCAACTCCACCCTCTTCAATAAAGTATGATAGAAAGGGTAGGGGTAGTGTGAAGGCTGGGGGTGTGAAGGCTATGGGTGTGAAGGCTGGTTCTGTAACCAGTCTTGGGAGGAAACGAAAAAAATTTACTCGGAGTATTGATCTGGAACGTATGAAGGACTACGCCGCTAAATTAAAAGTCTCTGAAAAAATTGAGCAGGTTTTTGCCGTTGAAGTTCACCGTGACCAAGGCCCCGAAGAGTCACCGAAACGTAGCGAGGGCACAGTACAACAGGTGAGTGAGGATCATGGTAGAGAGAACAGTGATAAGACATGGTGGGATCTTGTGGAACATGAACAGAATCGAGACGCGAGTGCAAATATTAAACTTAGATTTCGAAAAGGGAAAGATGACACTAAGATAGTGTCAAATGAGATAATAATGGATAACGAGTAATTTGGTTTCTCTCAAAATTACATTCGGAAAGCCTATTAATTTTAATTGTGGTACTTTGAACATTAATGGGCTCAATTGTAGAAATAAACAGTTGCAGCTGTTATCATTGTTTAAATATCGCTGAAAGCTGCGTGTCTGTCGCTCTGTTAGAACCTAGATGGTCGAGACCCCTAGGCTAGGTGTGGTACGGCAAGCCGGTAGGAGCAATTATAAGATTAAGTCGAGTGTATCTTTGAATTAAGTATACTAAATTTATAAAGTAATTCCGTTTATTTGTGTTGTTCTAGAGATTAATTTTTGATTCCCCTAAATTCAATCCCCGGTTAAAAAAAAAAATTCCCAAGTGTTTAGCATTTTCGTGCATATTAGGCTAAGTATGTACATTAAGTTTTGCTATTCCCTCTTGTATTAGTCTAAGTCAGAGGCGTTGTTTCTAGAGCGTAGTTAATCCTCTGAACTTAGGACTATATGTTGGCCGCTATAGTTAGTGAAGGAATTGTTAAGGGATAGTAATTTTCGTGTAAATGTTTAATAGAGTTCGTGAAATATTTCTCAGTATTTCGGGATAAGTTTTCGGCTAAGTCAACGTCGGAAAGTCGTTAACTGTAATTAATTTGTATTCGTGGGTCACGTATATGATCTGGGCGTCATTAGGATTCCCCAGTCGATGCGGATGATATTTTTTCTAGTTTTACCAGTAAGACGGTAGAATTGCGGTTTTTAGACTTAGAATTCTGCTTCAGTAGAAACGTTGGTGGAAAATTTTCTAAGTCCAGCTTGGGCTTGAATCGTACATTTTTGGCAAAAATTCGAATTTTTATGTTTTGTGTATATTCTAGGGTCAGTATTACTCTCTAGTGCGCGCAAGGGACGTAATTCTGTTCGTAAGCATTAAACAGTGATAATTACATTTTTGCCGAATTTAGTTATTTTTCGAGAAAATCGTGTTGTAATTTTGTCAGTCCACTTGAGGTGAAAACCTCGGATTTTGACGAAAATTCGAATTAATGAGTGTTGAAACCGCCCGATGTGTCAGTATTTTTCTGCATACAACGTCAGTATTAAATAATAACTTATTTATATCTGGGAACGAGAAACCCAATTTTTTGCGAATTAAAGGAGTTTTGTGATATTTAGAGTGATAGAATTTTTCCCTTGGAATCAGAAAATTGGCAGAGTCCAGCATTTGAGTGGAAACGCAGTTCTTGATAAAAATTAAATTTTTGGTAAGCAAATATACGTCGTGGGTGTCTATATTAATCGCTAGAGCGGTTTACTAACGTAAAACTAGTTATTTTCCTTCAGAACAAAAATTTTGATTTTTCAGAGTTTAAGCGAAAAAGCGCGGGACTTAGTTTTTTTTCAGCGCAGCTGGTCCCGCTCCATCAGTCATCAGTGGCCACGCTGCTCACTTCAAGTGCGGTTAGTATTCAAGTACAGTAAATATTCTTTATTAATCCATCACGAGTGCTGCGCGTTAGTTGCGTTATCAGTTAAATTGTTGTATATAAATTAGATTTTTTATTTTTTTTTAACGTAAAGGACTTAGGTTTCGGTAATAGAACTGTGGGATATTTCACGGTCAGACACGAGTGCGGGGCAGACACTCATGCACCGAATTCACTTCAGCGATTCTCTCGATAAATCGGTGTATTTCCTATTTTGGGAATTTAGTAGTTTTCTCTTGGAAAAGAGTTGTGATTTTTTTATATTGTATAAGATCACGGTTGTAGTGAGTCCGGGTCGAGGGTGTACTAAAGGGTAGTTACAAGAGACATGGCACACCAGGAATCAAAGGGAATGTTTAACCCAGAGAGGGACCAGTGAGAGTGAAAGTGTAGAGGACAGCACCTTGTTCAGTGGGGAGCATGGCCAGCAACCTGTTCAACGGGAACAGGGACAACCACACCAACAGCAGGAACTACCCCACATAACACCAATACTACAACACCTAGGCACACCTCATCCGTCACTACAACAACCCCAACCCCACCTCTCATACCAACCCCATCCTCAATTCCCATACCAACCCCATCCTCGCTTCCTATACCAGCCCCAACCTCCATTCCTATACCAACCCCAGGCCACTCCATATCCATTCCAACCCCAGACCCCCCCATACCCATTCCAACCCCAGGCCACCCCATACCCATTCCAACCTCAGGCCACCCCATACCCATCCCAATTCCAGGCCACCCCATACCCATTCCAACCTCAGGCCACCCACACCATACCTCAACCCCAACCTCAATCCACACCCCAACCCGAGGCCATCCACACCATACCTCAACCCCAACCTCCATCCACACCCCAACCCCAGGCCACCCACACCATACCTCAACCCAAGGCCACCCACACCATACCTCAACCCCAACCCCCATCCACACCCCAACCCCAGGCCACCCACACCATACCTCAACCCCAACCCCAGGCCGCCACAGCCTTAGACAGGCAGATGCGCGCGGAGACGCCGGGCACTCAGTTGTCGCCATACGTAGAGGCGTTAAGTAAAGGCGAGGGAGCCAAGCCGAGTAACTGTGGCGCGGGTTCATCAGGCGGGAAGCAGCCCTCATCTGCAAGTTCGAGCCACCCTGCGCGGGGTACCAACAGGGATCCGTGGAGGTGTTACTCCTGCGGGAAGCGCGGGCATATATAAAGTCACTACTACGAAAGCATGAAAGCAGGCTCCTAGTGATGGTAGGCCTACTTTTGAGGTGAAAGTGGAAGGTGTAAGATTGACAGCTTTTGTTGATACAGGAAGCCAGGCAACTGTAATTAAAAAGTCAGCCTTCAGCAATTTTAAGTATACACGTCTTAAACGTAGCGCAAAGACATTAACAGCGGTCAATGGGGAAAAGATTGAGATCGTAGGTCAAGGTACAGTTAATTTTGAGATTGATGGGGAATTGCAGCCTCACACATGTACGATCGTAGAGAACCTTGATTTCCCTGGCACATCTTAATGGGAACTGATTTACTGTCGCGATTTGATTATTCCTTGTCTGCTCAAAAAGGGGCTAGGAACTGCAGGTTGCAGTTGGGACAGATTTCCTACCCAGTGGAGATGATCGACCATCCCCCAGTTGTAGCTTCACTTAAGAGGAAGCTGAGATATAATGCGCACTATCCAAAATTGATTTTTAAATCTCTTCCAGACACAGTTAAGAGGTCATGCGCATTGCATGCATTGACCAAACAGAGTTGCCCACCACACTCTGTTAAATTTATTAAAGTAGCCGTGGGACGTCACATACGACCAGGTACCACCCTTCAGGTGGCTGGGAGATGTGACAGCTTATTAATTCCTCATCGCTTAATTGTAGTGCTCGATAAAGGTGCACTCATTCCGGTTGTCAATCTTTCACATAAGACTTTTCGCTTCAAGGCAGGTGATAGGGTATCTCAGGGAACCATGGTGGAGGACACAGAAATCTTTCACCATGAGTCAGCTGAGACGCCAGCCATCACTGCACAATGTAGTGCATTGCAAATGATAGATACTAAAACACCATCCAAAGTACAATACGAGACGAGAAATGTTGCACAGAATGTAGAAGTAGAAAAATTAATTTCAGCAATTGATTTGCAACATGTTACACAGGCGGATAGGAAGGCACTGAGAGGAGTTTTACGAAAATTCCCGAAATTGTTTGCGACAGAGGATGACCAGATTGGTCTCCTTGATAAGATCGAGCACACCATTCCAACTGGTGATCATTTGCCTGTGTACACGAGACAGTGGAGGTTGCCGGAACAGGCAAAGAACGTTATCAGGGATGAGTGCCAGAAAATGTTGAGACAGGGCGTAATGGAGCCTAGTACGTCACCGTGGCTCTCTCCTGTTGTGCTAGTTCGGAAACCGGACGGTAGTTATCGTTTCTGTGTTGACTACCGGAAGGTGAACGAATTAACTAGGGGTGATGTGTATCCGTTGCCACGAATACAGGAGATAATAGATCAATTTGGTGCTGCTAAGTATTTCTCAACTCTTGACGCAAAATCGGCGTATTGGGCGATTCTGGTGGCAGAACAAGATAGGGAAAAAACAGCATTCTCGGATGGTAGGCACACTTATCAATTCCGTAGGATGCTGTTTGGTTTAAAGACAGCGCCTTCGTCGTTTCAGAGGGCCATCAACTTCATCCTTAGACCGGTACTGGGTAGGCATTCTTTAGCGTACCTGGATGATGTTGTGATATATTCCAGGACGTTTGAGGAACACCTACGGGACTTGACTGAGACTTTGAAGTTGTTAGATCAGGCAGGTTTCAGGCTAAATGTTCAGAAGTGCACCCTGGCGGCTCAGAAATTCAAATTTCTGGGGTTCCAGGTGTGCCCAGACGGTATCCGACCTGACCCAGATTCTTGCCGCGCCATTGCTGACATGCCTACTCAAAGGACGTGCGTAGGTTTTTGGGGGCGGCCGGATATTTTCGTCGTCATATTGAAGGTTTCGCTGGCATTTCAGCACCCCTGACTGATCTGACAAAGAAAAATGCGAAGTTTGTGTGGAAATGTGAGCATGACGAGGCCTATCGCAAACTGAAAGACCAACTAATCACGACACCGGTATTAGCTATTCCCGATTTTGAGAAAGAGTGGGAGGTGCACACTGACGCCAGCGGTATTGCTATTGGCGGGTGCTTAATTCAGCGAGATGCGGATAATTTACCCCATCCAGTAGCCTATTTCAGTAGGAAGGTCAAAGGACCTGAAGTTCGTTATTCAGCTACGGATCGGGAGGCACTGGCAGTAGTAGAATCAGTTAGGTATTTCGAACCTTACCTATTTCAGCGGCACTTTGTAATCTACACAGACCATAGAGCATTAACACACATATTTAAAAAGCGAACGAAATGCCCACGAATGTCACGCTGGTCTCACGAACTTTCGGCCCACTCATTCCAGATTTTGTGCAAGCCTGGTCCAGCACATGTTGTGCCAGATACGCTAAGTAGAAATATAGCGGCAGTTCAAGTTAAGGAAAATATTGAAACCATTCCATCAGATAAAATGAGAGAATACCAGATGAGTGAGCCTAGATGGAAAGAGATTATTGAGTATTTAGGAGGAAAATACCCAAAAACGAAAAAGAAGTTACCTATTCATGATTTTGAAATGAAACAGGGCGTCCTGTATTATATTAATAGCCAGAATGATAGGGCAGTATTTCAACTAATTATTCCGGACGCGTTGCGGTCATCAGCATTAAAGCTTGCGCATGCTTCAAAAATTGCAGGGCATCCGGGGGTCTTTAAAACCCACTTGAAAGCAAAGTCTCTATTTTATTTTCCAGGATTACTTTCTGAAGTAATCAATTTCGTGAAGTCGTGCCCTCGTTGCCAGAGGAGGAAAGGCACCCATAGGATACAAGCCCCACTTCAGGAATTTCCTGAAATTCGTGAGCCTTTAGATCGTGTGGGGGCCGATTTGATTGATTTACATCACAGTCATTCAGGTAACAGATATGTGTTGGTGCTGGTTGACCATTTGTCTAGGTACACTACACTAGTTGCATTACCTCAGAAGGATTCTCGTACGGTTGCAGATGCGTTCTTGCGTAGGTTCGTTACTGTATTCGGACCTCCTAAAGTTTTAGTCTCTGACCGGGGTCAAGAATTCAATGGGAATATATTTAGAGAAGTTTGTAAGATTTTAGAGACAACTTCGGCTTTTACAACAGCCTACCAACCACAAGCAAACGGAATGACGGAACGGACTAATCGTTCAGTCAAGGATATGCTTGCAATCTTTGCTGAACATGGCGCAAACACCTGGGATGAACACCTACCCTATGTTCAGTTTGCCTTGAATACTGCCATCCACCAATCAATTAACACCCAACCACTTCATTTGTTTACGGGTAATTCATGCAATTTCCCCTCAGGTCTGCTTAACAGACATAATGTTGCATACGGGGAGGACTATCCTTCAGAGGTCCTTGGAAAAATGAGAAATGCATGGAATATTGCAGCTGAAGCGTCCAAGAAGGCACGGACTCGGTATGCTCATTTTTATGACAAGAAAGTGCGCCCTCTTGAGTTGAAGGAAGGAAGCCTCGTATTGAGAGTGAATGAGGCTGCGCCCGCCAATCAGAGCAGGAAACTAGCTCCGAGGTGGCGAGGGCCATACAGAGTAATTAAAAGGGCGGGGCCGGCTAATCTTGTTATAAAAGGAGTATTCGAGGACCAGGTGGAAAGGACAATTCATGTGAATAAATTGAAACATTATCACGCTAGAGAGGAATTAGAACTGCCTTCAGCGGATCTAGTTCCTGACTCAGCAGTGCTGACTCATGGCTTCACCGACGAGTTAGAGGACGAGGATGACCCTCTGTCATCGCTCATCAGTAGTCAGGTGCAATCTCGCCACCCTATGGTGACGAGATCTCGCGCTGTACAGTAAAGTAACTCCTTGGTTAGTATAATTTAGTATTCATTAGATTTTCCTGTAGAGGCAATGAGGTGTACTATCTCTATACTTGACTCAGGTCAAGAATGACGTATATATATACATATATATATATATATATATATATATATATATATATATATATATATATATATATATATATATATATATATATATATATATATATATATGTATATATATATGTATATATATATATATATATATATATATATATATAAATATATATATATATATGTATATATATATTAGTTGATTTTATACCCGCATTAGGTCAGGTGATAATACAATGAAGGTGAAAACATGGGGGGATACATAAGGAATAAACATAGGGGCTGCAGAAGGCTTATTGGCCCATGCGAGGCATCTCCTATCCAAACACAAAGATTAATCCAGTGTAATTGGCCTGTTATGTTGGACATTGTCTTCTGTGTTGGCATCGATATGTTCTTGTCTTGTCCTTACTCTCATGGTGGGTAGAGTAAATAGTTCCGTGATTTGGGTGTTCATGGTAGGTCGCTCTATTCTTATGTGAATTGCCTCAAGAATTTGTAATCTTCTTGAATCTTGGGTTTTGTCTATTATGCAAGTATTCTTGTTCAACATTTCTCTTGTTAGAGTAATGTCATGGGCTTGTCTCATGTGATTCCTAGGGGCACCAGAATGAAGATGGCATGTCAAACGCCTCGTCAGCTTGGTCGACGTCATCGACCGACGTCATATCGACGTCGGTCGATATGACGTCGACCAAGCTGACGAGGCGTTTGACATGCCATCTTCAATCTGGTGCCCCTAGGAATCACATGAGACAAGCCCATGACATTACTCTAACAAGAGAAATGTTGAACAAGAATACTTGCATAATAGACAAAACCCAAGATTCAAGAAGATTACAAATTCTTGAGGCAATTCACATAAGAATAGAGCGACCTACCATGAACACCCAAATCACGGAACTATTTACTCTACCCACCATGAGAGTAAGGACAAGACAAGAACATATCGATGCCAACACAGAAGACAATGTCCAACATAACAGGCCAATTACACTGGATTAATCTTTGTGTTTGGATAGGAGATGCCTCGCATGGGCCAATAAGCCTTCTGCAGCCCCTATGTTTATTCCTTATGTATCCCCCCATGTTTTCACCTTCATTGTATATATATATATGTATATATATATATATATATATATATATATATATATATATATATATATATATATATATATATATATATATATATATATATATATATATATATATATATATATATATATATATATATATATATATATATATATATATATATATATGAAAATGAAAACTCACACCCCAGAAGTGACTCGAACCCATACTCCCAGGAGCAACGCAACTGGTAACTACAGGGCGCCTTAATCCACTTGACCATCACGGCCGTCAAAAGGAAGTGATAGCCGAGGCTATAGTTGCGTTGTTGTAACAACGTTGTTGTAACAACTGGTTGCTGAGGCAACCAGTTGCGTTGCTCCTGGGAGTATGGGTTCGAGTCACTTCTGGGGTGTGAGTTTTCATTCGCATATAGTCCTGGGGACCATTCAGGCTTGTTCGCATATATATATATATGTATATATATATATATGTTCGCATATATATATATATGTATATATATATATATGTCGTACCTAGTAGCCAGAACGAACTTCTCAGCCTACTATGCAAGTCCCGATTTGCCTAATAAGCCAAGTTTTCCTGAATTAATATATTTTCTCTATTTTTTTTCTTATGAAATGATAGCTACCCATTTCATTATGTATGACGTCAATTTTTTTTATTGGAGTTTTAATTAACGAAGATATATGACCGAACCTAACCAACCCTACCTAACCTAACCTAGGTTAGGTTAGGTAGCCGAAAAAGTTAGGTTAGGTTAGGTTAGGTAGGCTAGGTAGTCGAAAAGCAATTAATTCATGAAAAGTTGACTTATTAGGCAAATCGGGCCTTGCATAGTAGGATGAGAAGTGCGTTCTGGCTACTAGGTACGACATATATATATATATATATATATATATATATATATATATATATATATATATATATATATATATATATATATATATATATATATATATATATATATATATATATATATATATATATATATATATATGTCGACATATATATATATATATATATGTCGTACCTAGTAGCCAGAATGCACTTCTCGGCCTACTGTGCAAGGCCCGATTTGCCTAATAAGCCAAGTTTTCCTGAATTAATATATTTTCTCTAATTTTTTTCTTATGAAATGATAAAGCTACCTATTTCATTATGTATGACGTCAATTTTTTTTATTGGAATTAAAATTACCGTAGATATATGACCGAACCTAACCAACCCTACCTAACCTAACCTAACCTATCTTTATAGGTTAGGTTAGGTTGGGTAG
Organism: Procambarus clarkii; assembly: GCF_040958095.1. NCBI lineage: Eukaryota > Metazoa > Arthropoda > Malacostraca > Decapoda > Cambaridae > Procambarus > Procambarus clarkii. Next base: position 2,356,769 of record NC_091210.1, on the reverse strand, counting down.
CCGAAAAAGTTAGGTTAGGTAGTCGAAAAACAATTAATTCATAAAAACTTGCCTTATTAGGCAAATTGGGCCTTGCATAGTAGGCTGAGAAGTGCGTTCTGGCTACTAGGTACGACATATATATATATATATATATGTATATATATATATATATATATATATATATATATATATATATATATATATATATATATATATATATATATATATATATATATATATATATATATATATATATATATATATATATATATATATATATATATATATATTATTAAATATGACCGAAAAAGTAAGATTAATAATTCTAACACGAATTTTCTCAATCTTTCGTACATTTCTTTTCACTGCTGGTGGTAATTCAAAAATCAATTCTCCAAAATTCATTTTTATTTCTAGTCTGACGCGACACTTGAGCGCGTTTCGTAAAACTTATTACATTTTCAAAGACTTTAGTTTACACATACACAACTGAATAGAACTTACAATTGTTGATGTTGTTAAAGATTTAGCTATTCAGGACGGAGTGTCCATGTAGCATGGGCTATGGTGAGCCCGTAATTGAGTTTGGTGATATACATGATAACCTTTTTCCTGTGATATTTAGGTCTAAGTTTAAAATGGAGGAGAGGACTTCTCCTTTTTCCGTGCTTATTTTGTCGCTTCTGTTTTATTGCACTGGTTTTAATCTTTTTTTATTAACATTATCTTGGTGGCGGATGTAGATGCAGAATGCTCACTAATGAGTCCCATTCCTCAACAGCTTTTCTAATCATTGTAGTCGCGGTGGAATGTGCATCTAATGCAGCTGCTGTCGTTGGATTAATGTTGAGTTTGATGCGCAGGGGTTCAGTAGCTTCACATTCTAGTAAGTAGTGCAATAGCGGCGCCTCTGCCTCAGTTTCACAGATGTGACACTCTTTAACTATTGGGTTCATTATCTCCCAGCAGCACTTGTACCAAAGTCTGAGTCTGTGTATGGCTACTGCAATGTCTCTGGATATCTTTTTGCCAGGCTTGAAAGAGGAGTAACCAGTGGCTTGTTCATACCATATCGCAGTGGATCTTCCTTCCGCTACTTTGGCTCTGTGGCGACTTTTGATAGTTGAGAATATTTTCTTCTTTATTTGCTCCTTTATCTGTGAGAAACTTGGAGGGATTTGAACCTGTACAACAGGTAGAGCAGTGGCAGTTTTTGCTAGTGAGTCTGCCTTTTCATTACCCTTTATACCAATGTGACTTGGTATCCAATTTAGGGTGATTGACATCCCTCGATTATGGGCATCTTTTCCTATATGTTGAATTTCTGTGAAGAGATGTATATTATCTCTGTGCTGACTGGATAACAATGCCTGGAGCGAAGATTTAGAGTCTGTATGAATGATGACATCATGTAAATTATTCTCAATTGTATAGTTTATTGCCTCCTTCAGGGCATATAATTCTGTTTGCAATGTTGAGCACCCACTATTCATGCTCCAGTAAGCTTCATGGTTGGTAGTGTAAACTGCTACCCCAGCAGAACCTTTTTCTTGATCAACTGATCCGTCTGTGAAGATGTGAGTTGTTGTGGGTCTAGAGATAGTTTCCATTTGTTGCTCTATTACTTCCTTGAGCCTCTGCGGGTCACATGCTGATTTTTTAACTGATAATCTTTCAATGATTATCTTTAGAGTCGATTCTTCCCATGGAGGAGGCTGTCGAAAGTATTGATATGTTCTATCTTCCCCTTTGTTTTCAATGGTCCATTTCATGTCCATTTTCTCTAAAATATTTTCTCTAGAACTTACACATCTTCGATTTGTTTATATCTACATTTGGGTGAGGTGGTATTAATAGGGTATTAAATTCATCAACACAAGACAGAACACGAAACAATGGGTATTGAATGGAAGTGATTGTAGAAAGCCTATTGGTCCATATCAATAGGATGGACATCATCATCCTATTGGATGGACATCACCTCAGCATTGAAACAAGGATTATCAAGAAACTAACAACGTTATATGGAGGACCTATGGCAATTCCACGACCAAGAGATGGCTTCCTGAACTTTGCAGGAATTAACCTCACTGAGGACCAAGTCACTCTCCTAAATCTGGGCATAAACTGTCACGTAATGTCCAGACCGAGTGAGATGGCCCGGAAAGTGGAGTTGGAAATTCTGTTGGACGACATATTCGACCTCGAGACACAAAAGAAGGTCACTACCAAAGATACCTTACAAGCAGAACTTATTGCGGAAGGAGGAAAGAATCGAGGCAATTACAGAAGCACCATACTGTCCCCCGAGCTCAAAGCGGCAGCTAAAAGCCTTCGTGAGAACAAGGAGATAGTTGTCAGGAGAGGTGACAAGTCGCCAATATACGTCATTCTTAAAAAAAGACGAATATCTGGCGAAAATGAACCTCATACTCTCTGACCAAACTAAATTCCAAAGGGTAACGAAGGACACTACATCCGAATTGAAAGCAAAGGTCAACAAACTGATCGAAACTGTGAACGCCAAGAAATCAGGACTCCACCTGCCAAAAAATATTGGGGAATATAAACCTGGATATGCGTATGGAAATGTCAAGACACACAAGCCTGGAAACCCACTTCGGCCAATCATTAGCCAGATACCCACACCCACGTACAGACTGACGAAGCGACTCAACGGCCTACTGACTCCTTATGTTACTTGCGCCTTCAGCCTGAAGTCTCCAAAGGAATTTGTTGACTTACTGCGGGCACACGGGCCACAGGGATAAGAGCCTCGTTGGACGTAGAATCACTGTTCACCAACGTACCTGTGGACGAGACAATCGGGATGATAGCGGACAGAGTGTATCGTGATCCAGCCTGTACTCCTCTTGACATACCAGAAAATATTCTAAGGAAACTACTCCAAGCTTGTACTAAAGAGGCACCCTTCTTGAGCCCGGATGGGCACATGTATAAGCAGGTAGATGGGGTCGCCATGGGTTCTCCCCTAGGTGTCCTGTTTGCAAACTTCTACATGGGTACCATCGAGCAAAACGTCGTAGTCGACATGAACTTGAAACCGGCCATATACTGCAGGTATGTTGACGACATTTTTACACAGGTACCTGATGTCAGACATCTGCAGGAGCTGAAGGAGGCATTTGAGCAGAGTTCCGTGCTGCGTTTCACTTCGAGATGGAAAAGGATGGGAAGCTGCCCTTTCTAGATGTAACAGTCATAGAAAAGAGCGGAGGTTTCCACACTGCAGTCTACACTAAGGAAACGAACATAGGAATGTGCCTAAATGCCAACAGCGACTGCCCAGACAGGTAAAAGAGGAGTGTTGTTAACGCATATGTCGACCGTGCTCTCAGCCACAGCTCAGAATGGAAGCAAGTCGACGAAGAACTCTGTAGGGTAAGGCAGGTCCTAGTCAACAACGGCTTCTCCAATGGTTTCGTCGAAGACATCATAAGGAAAGTGAAACGCCATGCAACCTCTGAAGAGACAACACAACACCTATACCCCCTATTAGACTATTTTACAGGAACTTCTTTTCCACAGCTCATAAAACGGAGGAAAGGGTCCTGAAAGATATTGTTAATAGAAACGTTATCCCTACAGACAAAAATCAGAGGATACAACTGACGATTTACTATAAAACCAGAAAAACGGCCAGCCTACTCATGAGAAAGTCTCCAGACACAAAGCAAAATGCTTTAAAAGAGACCAACGTCGTCTATGCCTTCAAATGCCCTTTTGGGGACTGTAAGCTCCAAAAAACCCAGTATATAGGCAAGACAACAACATCTCTTTCTAGGCGTTTAACGATGCATAAGCAACAGGGCTCCATTAAGGAACATATAATCTCTTCCCACAACCAAACCATCGCCAGAGAAATCCTAGTAAACAACACAGAAATCATCGATAGATACAGCGATAGCAGACGGCTTGACGTTTGCGAGGCACTACACATTAAGAAGTCAACACCAGCAATCAACAGCTAATTAATGCACAACTATATTCTACCCACCTCAAGACTCCGCTCCAATATAGAAGCATCAAGAAATATGGACCAATAGGCTTTCTACAATCACTTCCATTCAATACCCATTGTTTCGTGTTCTGTCTTGTGTTGATGAATTTAATACCCTATTAATACCACCTCACCCCGTCCACCTCACTCAAATGTAGATATAAACAAATCGGAGATGTGTAAGTTCTATTCAATTGTGTATGTGTAAACTAAAGTCTTTGAAAATGTAATAAGTTTTACGAAACGCGCTCAAGTGTCGCGTCAGACTAGAAATAAAAATGAATTTTTGAGAATTGATTTTTGAATTACCACCAGCAGTGAAAAGAAATGTACGAAAGATTGAGAAAATTCGTGTTAGAAATATTAATCTTACTTTTTCGGTCATATTTAATAATATATGTCTACAGGAAAGACTGCTACCAAGATATACTAATATATATATATATATATATATATATATATATATATATATATATATATATATATATATATATATATATATATATATATATATGTCGTACCTAGTAGCCAGAACTCACTTCTCAGCCTACTATGCGAGGCCCGATTTGCCTAATAAGCCAAGTTTTACTGAATTAATATATTTTCTCTAATTTTTTTCTTATGAAATGATAAAGCTACCCATTTCATCATGTATGAGGTCAATTTTTTTTTATTGGAGTTAAAATTAACGTAGATATATGACCGAACCTAACCAACCCTACCTAACCTAACCTAACCTATCTCTATAGGTTAGGTTAGGTTAGGTAGCCGAAAACGTTAGGTTAGGTTAGGTTAGGTAGGTTAGGTTGTCGAAAAAACATTAATTCATGAAAACTAGGCTTATTAGGCAAATCAGGCCTTGCATAGTAGGCTGAGAAGTGAGTTCTGGCTACTAGGTACGACATATATATATATATATATATATATATATATATATATATATATATATATATATATATATATATGTCGTACCTAGTAGCCAGAATGCACTTCTCGGCCTACTATGCAAGGCCCGATTTGCCTAATAATCCAAGTTTTCCTGAATTAATATATTTTTTCTAATTTTTTTCTTATGAAATGATAAAGTTACCCATTTCATTATGTATGAGGTCAATTTTTTTTATTGGAGTTAAAATTAACGTAGATATATGACCGAACCTAACCAACCCTACCTAACCTAACCTAACCTATCTTTATAGGTTAGGTTAGGTTAGATAGCAGAAAAAGTTAGGTTAGGTTAGGTAGGTTAGGTAGTCGAAAAACAATTAATTCATGAAAACTTGGCTTATTAGGCAAATTGGGCCTTGCATAGTAGGCTGAGAAGTGCGTTCTGGCTACTAGGTACGACATATATATATATATATATATATATATATATATATATATATATATATATATATATATATATATATATATGTATATATATATGTATATATATATATATATATATATATATATATATATATATATATATATATGGTAACATATATATATGTTACGGTAACACGTTGGTGTTCGGCTGTTCAAAGGCTAGGGGTATGGCCTCGTCACATATAGAAACAAAAAATAGAAAATCTGGAACTTCGTCTGTGGTAAGGTAATGAGAAGACACACAAAACACAAGTAAATTTAACAATGAAATTTTAATTACATTAGAAAAGCAAAACATGAGTAAAATGGACATACAAATTCGTATAATAAAATCAATCAATCAAAATAGTAAGAATAATCAAATGACAAAATGAAAAGTTACGTTAAGACAAGTGAGTAATAACAAGTGAGCAATATACAATCAAATAAGAGGTGCAGGAATATTGGCTTTAAGCTATCACCTCTCTTAGTACACGTAAGCCACAGCTTAGTCTACCAACGAGACGTGTTAACCTGATGAAAGCACTGGATATTCTGAGAACTGAGGTCGGCGCAGCCCCAGACATCAAGTAGTGTGGTGGGTGGAGTGCAGTTGCAACTGGACCCGCAGCCAATCAGCGATGAGCAGGCGACAAGACAGGTAGTTTGGTGGTTCGAGGTGGAGCAGGTGTTCCTGGCTGCATACGTTTTGCGCTTCTGGCAAAACTTGGTGTTGTCGTTGTTGGATATTTCTTCCATACTAGTTTTATATAGATTTATATATCGACGTATTTTGGAGGGAAGAGCAGGCTCAATCTCTTGAAGGAGATTATCGTCACAACTCTCCCCCGAAGCCTGCGGTTCTGGAAGAAGTACGTTATTATGTGGTGGAGTAATAGATGGAGTCGCTTCTACTTCATAAACTCTGTAGAGATCATCAGCTAAGATGTTGTCGGAATCTTGGTATAGCGTGTCTCCAGGTGGAATTTCTGCAGTTATCAAGCCCATAGTAGAAGACGTTGAGATGAGAAGTGGGCGTGCTGCAGGAGGTGTAGGGTGGTGTGGTCCGTGTTGACGGTAGACCGAGCACTTTTCAGGTGTGGAGTGAAGTGCTGGAGCTTCAGGATGATGAAGAGTAGCTCCTTGCCAATTGTTCCGTAGTTCCTTGTAGCAGTAGTCGCTGACAGGTGTGTTCTTCTCGCCTCGTTGCTGCATCACGACACCACCAACGTCGGTACCATTGGCGTCGACATGGAGGATGAAGGGCTTATCTGACGAGGTGAGAGTGGTATTAGAATATGGCAAAGGAGCACTATTAGGGTCCTGAAAATGGTTGGGATTATCAATATGGATTTTTGAATGAGAAAGCGTGGATTCCTTGTTGGTGCTTTCGGGAGGAGAAGCTGGGATGGTCTCACTGTGGATGTAGGGTTCTGTGAAGGTAGAGTAATGGATTAGGACAGTGGGAGGAGTACCATTATATTGCTTCAGGAGGTTGACGTGGCACAGCTGGGTCTTCCGCCGCCTATCTGGAGTCTCTATAACGTAGTTGTTGTTGCTTCTGCACTCTTTGACGCGGTAGGGTCCTGAAAATCTGTTTTGTAAAGGTGAACCTGGGATAGGGAAGTATGCTAGGATGAAGTCTCCTGGCTTAAATTTTCTTACTTTGCTGGTCTGGTCGTAATGAGTCTTCATCCTCTCCTGGGCTTTCAATAGATTATCATGGGCAAAACGGTGGACTCTCTCTAGAATGTGTTGAAGGTTTTGAAGAAACTGGGGCACATTCTGATGCTCACTGAAGGTGGCATCTCGGAGAGAGTCTTTGAAAGCCTTAAGGGGAGTACGGCACTTACGGCCATAGAGCATCTCATAAGGAGATACTCCTAGGGACTCATTGGGGAGACTTCTGTAAATACACATTATAAGGTCGATTTGCTTATCCCAATCCTTAGAGGTTTCACTACAAAACTTTTTCAAGAGTGCTTTGATAGTCTGATGACTACGTTCAAGAGAACCCTGTGAAGCAGGATGATAGGGACTGGACAATACCTGTTTGATGTTGAACTCCTCCAGTGTCCTTTTGAAGAGATCACTGGTGAAGTTGGTACCACAGTCGCTCTGAATTTCCCTGGGAAATCCGTATTGAGTGAAGATCTTCAATAGATGTTTTACAACCGTAGCAGCCGTGATGTTCTTCACTGGAACTGCTATGGGAAATCTGGTGGTAGGACACAGGATGGTTAAGATATAGGCGTTACCTGAACTGGTCCGAGGTAAAGGACCCACACAGTCTATTATAAGTCTGTGGAAAGGTTCCGCAGGCACCTGTATGGGAATCAGTGGCGCTCTGGGAATGGAGATGTTCGGTTTGCCTGCCATCTGACATGTATGACACTGTTTTACGTACTGTTTGACGCTATTTACCATACCTGGCCAGTAGTAGTCTTGACGAATTCCATGGTAAGTCTTGTTGAATCCGTAGTGGGAGAGTGCTCCGTGGGCCAGGTGTAGAATAGTGGGCCGCAGGCTGGTAGGAATCACAAGTTGTTCGATGTTGGCCCAATCGTCCTCCTCCTTCAGTTTACTGGGTCTATATCTGCGGTAGAGCAAGTCGTTCTCTAGGAAGAACCCAGGAATACTGTCGGGTTGAGTCTCAGCCTGGAAAAACAATGGTGTTAAAGTAAGATCTTCCCTCTGCAACTTACGGAACTCCAACTTGGTCAGATTCGGGGGTAGTTTCTGACGGTCTTGAGGGACAGCGGTAGCAGTAGAGTCAGCTGGCTGTGGACGTGCGGCTTGTGCACGGGTGGTCACGAGAACCGGAGGAGAAACTTCATCACTCTCTTGAACCTCTGCTGGAACATACGCTAGTATAGGGTTAATTGGCACAGAGGTAACACCTGGGGTTTGTCCATGACGATCAGGTTGGTCGGTTGCAGGTCTTCTGCCAAGTCGTTGCCTAGGAGAAGTTGCACTCCAGGCATGGGAAAAGGCTTTTCCCTGACGGCGATTTGGACTTCTCCGTTCACGTAGGGACAATCCAGGTGGACTCTCTGGCGAGAGGGTATGGAGTGGTAGCAGTGAGGTCAGTGATGAAGACAGTTTCTCTGGTGTAGACGATGTTGGGCACAGCCGACTTCAAGATGATCGATTGAAGAGCCGCTGTGTCCCTCAAGATCATCAATTTGAAACGTCCCTCCGGATTTGAACCGTTGGTAGAGACAGTTCCAGTATACAGGTGGTTACTGAAAAGAGAAAGATCATTAACTTTAACACCAACATTCATCACAGGCTTACCGGACTTAGGAGGAGTTGGTTTGGGTTTCTGTGGGTCAGTGGTTCCCTTGTATTGAGACTTACCACACTTGTCTATGGTATGTCCATAGAGTCTACAATACTTGCAGTACAATTGCGAGCCAGCTTGATCGGTGCTCACTTTCTCATAACTGTACCACGACTTCTTACTGGAGGATGGTTCGGGTGTCAGCCGGTGGATGAGGCTGTAAGTGTCAGCCGACTTAGCACACTTCAGGTAGTCGGTTTCTTCTTTATCTGCTAAGTAGAGACGGACAGGAGGCGGCACACGCCTCAAGAATTCTTCAACAAGCATCAGGTTGACGAGTTCTGTAAAGGTAGAGACATGTGCTGCTTCCAGCCATTTCATAAAATATCTCCGTTTTGTGTTAGCAAACTCGAGGAAGGTAGTGGTACTTGCCTTCAGGTGGTCACGGAATTTCCTTCGATAACTTTCTGTGGAGAGGAGGTAGGCGTCCAACACTGCTTGTTTCAGAGTCTGGTAGTCATTCTCAGACGCCAGAGTACTGAGTGTGACTGCAGCTCTACCTGTAAGATGGACTCTGAGAAGTGTGGCCCATTGGTCGACAGGCCAACTGAGTTGATTAGCAAGGGTTTCAAAGGTGGTGAAAAACACATCAACTTCTGCTTCTACAAAGGATGGCATTAACTTACTTGCATGTGATATATTAAAACTGACGGGAAGATTGGCAGTAGCTTGCTGGCGTTGAGCGAAGTGTGAAGTTTCCAACGCGAATTCTCGTTGACGAAACTCTAGAGCCAGAGTCGCTTGTTGCTTGTCATGTTCGCGTTGCATCTCCAACTCGCGTTGTTTGGTTTCAAGCTGTACTCGTTCCCGCTCCTGGAGTAGTGCAACCTCACGTTCCTGGAGGGCGATTCCACGTTCGTGTTCTTCTCTCCTCAAGGCAGCTTCGCATTCTTGTTCTTCTCTCCTCAAAGTAGCCTCACGTTCTTTGAGGGCGATTTCACGTTCTTGTTCTTCCCTTCGTATGGCAGCAGCTCGTTGTTGTTGTTCGAGGGCTTTCCTTTGCTGCTCACGTTCGATCTTGGCCAGCTCTAGTTTGAGTTTCATCGTTGCCAAATCAGTTTTATCTGCAATATAGTAAGTTTCATGAGTTTCAGAGTCTATCTTACCTTGCTCTAAATAGTAATCCAGCAACAGGTTGTGTATGTCATTTTTGTTGGCTTGGTAGGGAACTTCTAGTTGGTACTCATGTGCAAGAGTTTGTAATTCAGTCCTCTTGGCACGACTTAAAGTCCCTATTGCACCTGCTGGATTTGCACGGAAAGCTTGGAGATGAAACATGGTGAAATTAGCAAGTAAATGTACAACGAATATACAGTTATAGTGAATGTCAGAAACAGGACAACGTGGCAACTGGTACCTATCCTGTGGGATCTTTAACAATTAAAGTTAAGTAAAAGATGTTAAATGATTAATTTAAATCAAAGGCGCAGGAAATCTTGTACCCGGTACTCATCTGAGAGGATAAGGGCAAGAAAATCCTACTAAACAAATGAAACAGAGTTTCGAAAACAAATGAAACAGTTAATTGCCTGAAGAGTAAAATTGGTAGTCCAAGGATGTTGGCATACCTTGCAGAGTCTCTATAGGACATACGCAAGTTTTTCCTACTGAAATTAATATGATACTTACAGAATTAGCGAACTTTTGTGCTCTGAAAAAGTAAGCTAATTCCCTACCGTTGTATGTATCATCATCTCTGACTGACGTGTAGGGGTGCGAGGTGTCAACTGGTGACGAGAACTGCTGCTGAGGTCCCAATTCAGCAACTAAAGTTCGAGCTAGAGGAACTATGGCCCTCTTTGTCCTCCTACAGTCAGATTGCAGAAGACTGGGTGCTCTTGAACCGGGGCAGACCACAGTACCAGGGTACCAATATGATGATCTGTCAAAAATGAGAAATATCCAAGGGACAAAGATGGTAAACACGAGTAATAACACGGAGGGAGAGATGACCAATTAAGAGTATGACTGCGGCCTACAGTCACCACGTAATCCAAAGTTGTCTCACCTTCACCATATGCTACTCTCATAATGCACAATACACCGCACCATATAAAAAATGAAATTGAATATGAAAAATAGTAAAAGCTACGTTAACAAAGTTAAATACGCTTACCATAAATTACTACTTGGCACCAGTACCTGAGCGAGGCTCCTAGGACAGGCCCCCATATAATATGTGACGGTAACGCGTTGGTGTTCGGCTGTTCAAAAGCTAGGGGTATGGCCTCGTCACATATAGAAACAAAAAATAGAAAATCTGGAACTTCGTCTGTGGTAAGGTAATGAGAAGACACACAAAACACAAGTAAATTTAACAATGAAATTTTAATTACGTTAGAAAAGCAAAACATGAATAAAATGGACATACAAATTTGTATAATAAAATCAATCAATCAAAATAGTAAGAATAATCAAATGACAAAATGAAAAGTTACGTTAAGACAAGTGAGTAATAACAAGTGAGCAATATACAATCAAATAAAAGGTGCAGGAATATTGGCTTTAAGCTATCACCTCTCTTAGTACACGTAAGCCACAGCTTAGTCTACCAACGAGACGTGTTAACCTGATGAAAGCACTGGATATTCTGAGAACTGAGGTCGGCGCGGCCCCAGACATCAAGTAGTGTGGCGGGTGGAGTGCAGTTGCAACTGGACCGCAGCCAATCAGCGATGAGCAGGCGACAAGACAGGTAGTTTGGTGGTTCGAGGTGGAGCAGGTGTTCCTGGCTGCATACGTTTTGCGCTTCTGGCAAAACTTGGTGTTGTTGTCGTTGTTGGATATTTCTTCCATACTAGTTTTATATAGATTTATATATCGACGTATTTTGGAGGGAAGAGCAGGCTCAATCTCTTGAAGGAGATTATCGTCACAAAATATATATATATATATATATATATATATATATATATATATATATATATATATATATATATATATATATATATATATATATATATATATATGCGAACAAGCCTGAATGGTCCCCAGGACATATGCAACTATATATCCTCTCAGATATATATATATATATATATATATATATATATATATATATATATATATATATATATATATATATATATATATATATATATATATATATATATATATATATATATATATATATATATATATATATATATATATATATATACACTAAGGAGCACACTCCTAGGTGATCCTCTTGGAAGGAATGCTATCGATGGGGTCCTTGGTAAAAAGATCACTGACCTGAAGAGAATGAACGAGAGGATTGAAGACATCGATGCTCATGATGCACTTTACCTCATCAACAGATGCTTGTCCCTCCCCAGGCTGACCTACTTTCTAAGATGTTCGCCATCTTTCAACAATATTAAATTAGAAGAGTACGACAGCTTGCTGAAATCAACACTAGAAAAAGCCCTCAATCTTTCACTCAGCGACTTACAGTGGAAACAGGCCTCCCTTCCTGTCAGAGTCGGGGGCCTTGGCGTGCGCACAGCAACATAATCTGGAGAGAAGAGATTTCGTTACAACCCATCAACATGGGTTCAGGGAGGGTAAATCTTGCCTTACAGGATTGATAGAATTCTACGATCAGGTGACAAAGATTAAACAAGAAAGAGAAGGGTGGGCGGACTGCATTTTTTAGGACTGTCGGAAAGCTTTTGACACAGTACCCTAAAAGGTTGATGCATAAGCTAGAGAAACAGGCAGGAGTAACTGGTAGGGCGCTCCAGTGGATAAGGGAGTACCTAAACAATAGGAAGCAGAGAGTTACAGTGAGGGTGAGACCTCAGACTGGCGTGAAGTCACCAGTGGAGTCCCACAGGGCTCTGTACTTGGACCTATCCGGTTTCTCATATACGTAAATGATCTCCCAGAGGGTATAGACTCATTCCTCTCAATGTTTGCTGACGACGCCAAAATTATGAGAAGGATTATGACGGAGGAGGACAGCTTGAAACTTCATGAAGACCTGGACAAGCTGCAGGAATGGTCGAACAAATGGCTGTTAGAGTTTAATCCAAGCAAATGTAATGTAATGAAGATAGGGGTAGGAAGCAGGAGACCAGATACAAGGCATCACATGGGAGATGAAATACTTCAAGAGTCCGAGAGAGAGAAAGACCTGGGGGTTGATATCACGCCAGACCTGTCCCCTGATGCTCATATCAAGAGGATAACAGCAGCAGCATATGCCAGGTTGTCTAACATAAGAACGGCCTTTAGAAACTTGTGTAAGGAATCTTTCAGAACATTATATACCACATATGTCAGACCAATCCTGGAGTATGCGGCACCAGCATGGAGTCCATATCTAGTCAAGCATAAGACTAAAATGGAAAAGGTTCAAAGGTTTGCCACCAGACTAGTACCCGAGGTGAGAGGTATGAGCTACGAGGAGAGACTACGGGAATTAAACCTCACTTCGTTGGAACACAGAAGAGTTAGGGGGGACATGATCACCACATTCAAGATCCTCAAGGGAATTGACAGGGTTGATAAAGACAGGCTGTTTAACACAAGGGGCACACGCACTAGGGGACACAGGTGGAAACTGAGTGCCCAAATGAGCCACAGAGATATTAGAAAGAACTTTTTTAGTGTCAGAGTGGTTGACAAATGGAATGCATTAGGAAGTGATGTGCTGGAGGCTGACTCCATACACAGTTTCAAGTGTAGATATGATAGAGCCCAATAGGCTCAGGAACCTGTACACCTGTTGATTGACAGTTGAGAGGCGGGACCAAAGAGCCAGAGCTCAACCCCCGCAAGCACAACTAGGTGAGTACAAATTGCTGTACCAGCGTTCCTGTCCTCTTCAGTGGGGTCTGACAACTTGGTGAAGGAAATCCTACCGGAGCACCTAGTTCAACAGGCTGGGGTACATGCTCCCAGCTTTACAGACTGCACAACCAAATGGGTCTCTCTCGCAGGACCAGCACCCCAACCATCGCCTTCTGAAGCCCATAAGCAATCCAGCTGGGATCGCCCCATTGCCGACCAAGAAGCTGCGACTTTGCTAGAAACTGCGACAACACCACATGACACTGCCCGACTTAGAGCTGTAGCAGCTCCCCATGCAGGTGATTTCCTATTAGCAACCCCAATGTCAGCAACCGGCACCCGTATCACACCGCAGGCCCTCCGAATTGCCGTGGCTCTCCGCCCCGCTGCCCCAAGCGGTGATGCGGAGAGGCAGAGGCCGACAGCGGCGAGGCAGAGACCGACAGATACAGACGGCATGGCCTTCTCTGCCAAAGGACAGGAGGATGGCATGCAAGGCACGGCGAGGTCAATGACATTATTAAGAGAAGCCTCACCACATCCGGTTGTCCAGCAGAGAGAGAGCCCTGTTACCTAATGTCCCGCAACTCTGATGAGCCTGTCGGTCACCCAGACGGAATCACCGTAAACGCCTGGAAGAATGGTAGACAGTTGGTGTGGGACTACACTTGCGTTTCAACTTTAGCCAATACCTATGTTGACCTCAGTGCTACACAAGCAGGAGGAGCTGCCAATCACCAGGAAGCGGCCAAGTCACGTAAATACAGAGACCTGGAGCACCACTACAATTTTGTCCCCATTGCCTCAGAGACACTTGGTGCCTGGGGTAAAAGTGCTGCTAGCTTTTTGAAAGAGTTGGGGTCTAAGCTAATCGAAACAACTAGAGACCCTGGAGCTGCCAGTTTTCTTTTTCAGCGCCTTGGTGTGGCAATCCAGAGAGGAAATGCCCACTGCATGCATGGTTCCTGCCCGCCATCTGAGGAGCTGGAGGAGCTGTTCAACTAGTGACAAGCAGCCTTGTACCCTGCATGTAATCATTATTGTAACATTTTTTGTGTAATGACATTTTCAAATAAAGTTAGATAAATATACACACATACCAAAAGAATAGGGGTAGTAGGAGAAGAAAATATCAAAGTGTTCAGTGAGGATCCACAAGGTCTTCTCTGAGTACCCTTTATTTTCTTCTCCGAGGCTATGGGTCCCTACACTTGCACCAGAAATGGTACCCCTTCTAGATATTTTATATATATATATTGTTACGGACCTGAGCCCAGCGTCCGAGCACGGAGCAGTGACGACCACGCCATCTGTGAGTCAGCTCCCGAAACCCCCTCCAAATGGACGACGCGATCTAGTGAGGACGAGATATACTGGCCACAAGGGCTAGTTTCCCATCCTGATCAGCTCATAACACAGGCACTGCTGACCTCTGGTGAGGTGGAGCTTAGACAGCAACGCCATCTATGGAGTGGATACGTCAGGCGTTTGTGTCTAAGCCTGTAAGTGAGGTGCCCTAGAGTGTCCCTATTACTGATGACGTGTCTGATTACAGAGTCGACCTGGGACTGCTGTAATGGAAGTTGGATCAGTCTACCCAAGGCAGTTGTCTTGTCTCCAAGTGTTTGCTGCAGCAGCTGTGAGTCACCCCCCGGATGAACACTGTGGTGTTAGCCTGCCTGTGACGTGGCAGTTGAGGGATTGTCGTACCCAGGGCTATCTGGTGGAGATGCTTAACCACTGGGGCGTTCTGGTGAGGAGAGTGATCTGTGGGATCACACGAAGCTCCTGCCTAGGGCTCGCTACCCTAGTATCGGTCGTGGAGTGGCCTAACCTGCGTTGCTGATTGGAACCTGCCAGCTACAGGCTGGATGTGTGGTTGACGGCCTCCACGACGGTGCCCCCAGTGGAACTGTGATTTGGCTGGCCTGTGACCAGGGTAGACTCAAGAGAATCGAAGGATTCGTCGTGAGGCCACAAGAGGACCAAGAGCTTAGCATCGTCTAGCACCGTGGAACACTCCGCATCTTCAGAGGAAGACCACATTGTATATTTTAGTGTTTATACCCCCCCGTGTGATCATTTATATATTATTTATGGTGATGGTGACAATTATATTATTAAGTTTTTGCCTTTGTCTCCCTTCCCCTTTAATTTACTTGCGTTACGGATCACATCCCTTGAAAGCCACTACTAGCTTGGGGCCGGATACCCTACCTCTAACAACATCAGAGAAAGAACCCGGTTGCGACCCGAGAGGGCCGTATCATAATTGGCATCCCCAGCGGAATCCCACCCCTTGTCAAGTATGTTTGACAGGGGTGGTGAAGTGGCGTAATCCCTGTAAATAATTCCCCCTGTGTGTGACTATTAGGACGTTATACGTCCTGTGCGGTTCTCAGTGATTAAGTGCAATATTGTGTAGTGCGGTGCCCGATGTAATTACGTGCAATATTGGCAAGTGCAGTGTTTGGTGCGAAAAAGTGCAATATTCACGTAGAACAGTGCTCGGTGCGTTAAGTGCTAACGTGAAGCGGTGTGTTAATTGCTAGTGTACCAGGTGACAATGGCAGAAAAAGCGACCATCGACGATCTGGACGATGTTCAGGCTTTTCTGAACAGGGAGGACTGTCTTGCCAGATTGAAATATCTGGGCAAACAGGAACTTGTACTAGTGAGTGCCTACCTGGAGATCAAGATACGTGCCAGTGATTCCCGTGTGGAGATCTTGTCCAAGGTTCACCGACATTTGAAGGCCGAGGAAAAACAGGAAGGTGAGGCACAAGGTACAAAAGAAAGTGAAGAAGTAGCTTCCACTGAAAAGGAAGATAAAGGCAGTGACATTGACAGTGATGCAGGTGAGCTGAATATTAGCTTTCTTACAGTCAAAATGCGTGCCTTAGAGATAAATCGCGAGATAGAATGGAAGAAGTTAGAATTAGAACGAGAATTAAAAAATAAAGAAATGGAGATGAAAGATAAAGAATTGGCGATGAGGCGTTTAGAATTAGAAGAAAAAGAAAGAGAGAGACAACATGAGCTAGAAGTATTGCGGTTAGGTGGTCGGAGGAAAACAATGGAAACAAGTGGTTTCGATCCGGTAAGAAACATTAAAATGGTCCCGAAGTTCAACGAAAAGGAAGTTTCGAAGTTCTTCGCGGCCTTCGAGAAAGTCGCAGCCTCTTTGGAGTGGCCGAAGGAGAATTGGGCCATCATGATACAGTCCGTCTCGACTGGGAAGGCCCAAGTCGCCTACTCCACGTTGTCCCTTGATGACTCTGGCGATTACGGCAAGGTGAAGAAGGTCGTGCTCATGGCGTACCAATTGGTACCTGAGGCTTACAGGCAGAAGTTTAGAAACCTGAAAAAGACCTCAGAGCACACTTTCACCGAATTCGCCACAATCAAGGAGCGACTTTTCCAGGAATGGTGTGCCTCTCGGAAGGTGGAGACCAAAGAAGACCTCGAGCAGCTCATACTGTTAGAGGACTTCAAGGACTGTCTGTCTGGAGATCTAAAGACGTACTTAGAGGAGCAGCAGGTGGAGACCTTGATTGCGGCAGCCACCATGGCTGAGGAATACATCCTGACGCACAGGCCTTCTGCTAAGTACGTCCCGAGGAATTACCCACGCTGGTTTGACAAACCTCGTCGTGACGAAGAGGAGACCCCCGTCCCACGAAGCGCTGAGAAGACGCCCCCTAGTAGCCCTCGAAGGATTAGTCCTAACAGTCCGAAACACCGGAGTCCGAGGAGGAATATGGTGTGCTGGACTTGTGGGAAGAAAGGGCATGTATCTGCTATGTGCCGAGGCAGAAGAGGCAGCGGCCCACGTAGGGAGGTGATGTTGATGAGCTGTGTAACACCACCAGAGGGAACCATGTCCCTGATGACTAGTCAGGAAAAACCAGGATTGCTTGCCCCTCACACTTCAAACGGGTACGTAACGAGTGATCATACTGGAAGATCAATTGTAGTGCTCAGAGATAGTGGAGCAGCCCAGTCCCTGATCGTGAGTAGCTCGTTACCCGAGGGAGTGAGTGTGGATGGAAGACAAGAGGTTATCCTGGTTGGGTTTCCTAGGACGCCGTATGTCGCCCCCTTAGTGCCAGTGCAACTAGACTCGCCTTACTTCAGCGGCACATGTGCGTTGGCAGTAGTCGATACCCTCCCTATAGCTGGGATTGACGTGATACTAGCCAACGACTTGGTGACAGATTGGAGCACCAATCATCCCAAGATTGTGGACGAGTCGGCCGGAACAGCAAGGTCTGAGGTAACAGCGGGCAGTGGTAATATCCAAGTACAGACAGACCCAGAATTAGATAATATGTTTAATCCTTCCTCTCACCCACAGATCGACAGCATTCTAGCAGAGTCTCCTGATTCTTCTCCCGATAAGGAACATGAGGTTACGATGGCAGAAGCGACTGAGCATGAAGAGAGGTCTCGTGTGCAAGCACCCACGGATACCAAAGAATCTGGAGTGAAGGCGGATGAGTACTTGCGGTATGGCAAGGTACACCGTTCATTGAACCGGCCAGAGATTCCCCAGACGTCGGAGGTATGTGAGGTATGTGCGAAGGTTATAGTGCCCTCTTCGGCCCAAACCAGGCTAAAGGATGTAGCCGGCTATGGACATTACAGGCTCGGGAAGCTTATCCCTCAGTTGGCCACATGTCTCTTAGCGGTATTTTGTTTTGTTCTCGTGTGTGTACTCAGTAAGGACCAGTGGACGACCCGACAGATGATGGCTCCATTGAACATCGTGAAAAGATCCCAGGGATTGGAGACGTGCACTGTGAGTAGTGCAGTCGAAGAAGGGACCTGGAAGGTGATGGTAGATACAGGAGGTACGAGATGTGATATTATGAGTGACTGTTTCCGACAGGTTGACACCCCCCGCGTGATTGCTGAGCCTAAATGCAGCGTTATACGGGACGTTGGTCGACCTGACGGTGGCAGAGCGAATGCCATCCTCGATGTACGAGCAGCCCTGTTGGGACTAGGTGTGGGCCTAGTAGAGGAGTATGCTGTGAGTACTGATTTAACTGTCGCTGTGACTCTAAATAATCCGACCCCTGTATTCCAGGTTCCCGTCTCCCTGAAGGACTACCGGACCGGTACTAGAAATGCCGTCTGTAACCAGCCATCAACGGTGTCTCGACACAGGGAGGTGTCGAGTCGCCCCAGATCGTGTCTACACCGATCCTTACTCGAGAGATGTGAGATTATACTCCGGATTGACATCTCGGTGAAGGTGTGGGACGTTGCAACAGGCAGGTCATTGCCTACCATCTTCAAGTTTCATCTGTGCCAGAGTTTCCCGTTCGGACAGTTCTGTGGACAGGACATCCTCGCCACTCCAGTTCGTAATGTACGTGAGTCCGTGTGGAGTTGTATCCACGTACTAATTTGGTTTGTGTTTTTCTTTATAGAACCCCAAACCAAATTCTTTTTGGTGGGGAGGTGTTACGGACCCGAGCCCAGCGTCCGAGTACGGAGCAGTGACGACCGCGCCATCTGTGCGTCAGCTCCCGAAACACCCTCCAAATGGACGACGCCATCTAGTGAGGACGAGATATACTGGCCACAAGGGCTAGTTTCCCGTCCTGATCAGCTCATAACACAGCCACTGCTGACCTCTGGTGAGGTGGAGCTTAGACAGCAACGCCATCTATGGAGTGGATACGTCGGGCGTTTGTGTCTAAGCCTGTAAGTGAGGTGCCCTAGAGTGTCCCTATTACTGATGACGTGTCTGATTACAGAGTCGACCTGGGACTGCTGTAATGGAAGTTGGATCAATCTACCCAAGGCAGTTGTCTTGTCTCCAAGTGTTTGCTGAAGCAGCTGTGAGTCACCCCCCGGATGAACACTGTGGTGTTAGCCTGCCTGTGACGTGGCAGTTGAGGGATTGTCGTACCCGGGGCTGACTGGTGGAGACGCTTAACCACTGGGGCATTGTGGTGAGGAGAGTGATCTGTGGGATCACACGAGGCTCCTGCCTAGGGCTCGCTACCCCTAGTATCGGTCGTGGAGTGGCCTAACCTGCGTTGCTAATTGGAACCTGCCAGCTACAGGCTGGATGTGTGGTTGACGGCCTCCACGATGGCGCCCCAGTGGAACTGTGATTTGGCTGGCCTGAGGCCAGGGTAGACTCAAGAGAATCGAAGGATTCGTCGTGAGACCACAAGAGGACCAAGAGCTTAGCATCGTCTAGCACCGTGGAATACTCCGCGTCTTCAGAGGAAGACCACATTGTATATTTTAGTGTTTATACCCCCCCCCCCCCCCGTGTGATCATTTATATATTATTTATGGTGATGGTGACAATTATATTATTAAGTTTTTGCCTTTGTCTCCCTTCCCCCTTTAATTTACTTGCGTTACGGATCACATCCCTTGAAAGCCACTACTAGCTTGGGGCCGGATACCCTACCTCTAACAACATCAGAGAAAGAACCCGGTTGCGACCCGAGAGGGCCGTAACATATATATATATATATATATATATATATATATATATATATATATATATATATATATATATATATATATATATATGTATATATGTATATATATATATATATATATATATATATATATATGTATATATATATATATATATATATATATATATATATATATATGTATATATATGTATATATATATATATGTATATATATATATATATATATATATATATATATATATATATATATATATATATATATATATATTAGTATATTTTGGTAGCAGTCTTTCCTGTAGACATATATTATTAAATATGACCGAAAAAATAAGATTAATAATTCTAACACGAATTTTCTCGATCTTTCTTACGTTTCTTTTCACTGTTGATGGTAATTCAAAGATCAATTCTCCAAAATTGATTTTTATTTCCAGTCTGACGCGACACTTGAGCGCATTTCGTAAAACTTAGTACATTTTCAAAGACTTTAGTTTACACTAACACACACAACTTTAACTGAATAGAGCTTAAACATCTTTCGAGTTTTTATACCTACATTTGGGTAAAGTGACATGTTACAATAGTTTTGCATGAGGTGAAAATAAACTTTTAACACAAGACAGAATACGAAACAATGAAATACAAACAGGTATTAAAATTAGGTAACTGCAGAAGGCCAATTTTTATTGGCCCATATATCTTGATGCTTCTATATTGGAGCGGAGTCTTGAAGTTGGCAGAATATAGTTGTGCATTAATTGGCTGTTGATTGCTGGTGTTGACTTCATGATGTGTAGTGCCTCGCAGACGTCGAGCCGTCTGCTATCTCTGTATCTATCGATGATTTCTGTGTTGTTTGCTAAGATTTCTCTGGTGATGGTTTGGTTGTGGGAAGTGGCTATATGTTCCTTAATGGAGCCCTGTTGCTTATGCATCGTTAAACGCCTGGAAAGAGATGTTGTTGTCTTGCCTATATAATGAGTTTTTTGAGGCTTACAATCCCCAAGAGGGCATTTGAAAGCATAGACGACGTTGGTCTCTTTTAAAACGTGTTTCTCATGAGTAGGCTGGCCGTTTTTTTGGTTTTCTAGTAAATTGTCAGTTGTATCTTCTGATTTTTGTCTGTAGGGATAACGTTTCTACTGACAATACCTTTCAGGACTCTTTCCTCCGTTTTATGGGCTGTGGAAAAGAAGTTCCTGTAAAATAGTCTAATAGGGGGTATAGGTGTTGTGTTAGTTGTCTCTTCAGAGGTTGCATGGCGTTTCACTTTCCTTCTTATGATGTCTTCGACGAAACCATTGGAGAAGCCGTTGTTGACTAGGACCTGCCTTACCCTACAGAGTTCTTCGTCGACTTGCTTCCATTCTGAGCTGTGGCTAAGGGCCCGGTCGACATAAGCGTTAACAACACTCCTCTTGTACCTGTCCGGGCAGTCACTGTTGGCATTCAGGCACATTCCTATGTTTGTTTCCTTAGTGTAGACTGCTGTGTGGAAAACTCCGCTCCTTTCCATGACTGTTACATCTAGAAAGGGCAGCTTCCCATCTTTCTCCATCTCGTAAGTGAAACGCAACACAGAATTCTGCTCAAATGCCTTCTTCAGCTCCTGCAGATGTCTGACATCAGGTACCTGTGTAAAAATGTCGTCAACATACCTGCAGTATATGGCCGGTTTCAAGTTCATGTCGACTAAGACTTTTTGCTCGATGGTACCCACTTAGAAGTTTGCAAACAGGACACCTAGGGGAGAACCCATGGTGACCCCATCTACTTGCTTATACATGTGTCCATCCGGGCTCAAGAAGGGTGCCTCTTTAGTATAAGCTTGGAGTAGTTTCCTTAGACTGTTTTCTGGTATGTCAAGAGGAGTACAGGCCGGATCACTGTACACTCTATCAGGCTACCATCCCGATTGTTTCATCCACAGGTACATTGGTAAACAGAGATTCTACATCCAACGAGGCTCTTATCTCTGTGGCCCGTGTTCCCCGCAGCAAGTCAACAAATTCCTTTGGAGACTTCAGGCTGAAGGCGCAAGGGACATAAAGAGTCATCAAGTCGTTTTCACCTCATCCAAAACTATTGTAACATGTCATTTCACCCAAATGTAGGTATAAAAACTCGAAAGATGTTTAAGCTCTATTCAGTTAAAGTTGTGTGTGTTTGTGTAAACTAAAGTCTTTGAAAATGTAATAAGTTTTACGAAACGCGTTCAAGTGTCGCGTCAGACTAGAAATAAAAATGAATTTTGGAGAATTTATCTTTGAATTACCATCAACAGTGAAAAGAAATGTAACAAAGATCCAGAAAATTCGTGTTAGAATTATTAATCTTACTTCTTCGGTCATATTTAATAACATATATATATATATATATATATATATATATATATATATATATATATATATATATATATATATATATATATATATATATATATATATATATATATATATTGGATATATATATATATATATATATATATATATATATTGGAATATATATATATATAATATATATATATATATATATATTATATATGTATATATATATATATATATATATATATATATATATATATATATATATATATATATATATATATATATATACTGTATTGGAGGGGATCTAAACATTCCCTCTAATGCGTTATGCGTGGTTTCCTCCGAGGCTATGGGTCCCCCTTCTTCCAGCTAGAGGTGGTACTCCCTTCCTATTGATATATATATATATATATATATATATATATATATATATATATATATATATATATATATATATATATATATATATATATATATATATATATATATATATATATATATATATATATATATATATATATATATATATATATATATATATATATATACATATATATAAAAATATATATATATATATATATATATATATATATATATATATATATATATATATATATATATACATATATATAAAAATATATATATATATATATATATATATATATATATATATATATATATATATATATATATATATATATATATATATATATATATATATATATATATATATATATGTATATTTTGTGACGATAATCTCTTTCAAGAGAGATTGAGCCTGCTCTTCTCTACATGAAGTTATGTATTTTATTCAAGAATAAGATGCTACCCTCAATATACGTCTCCCAGTAGCACAAAACGTTTTGACCAGGAGGCAAAACGTACCCAAAACTCACCCCACCTACTCCACGCCGGCTCGTCATCAACCAGTAAACTACCCTTCCCAGGCTGCCTGCTCCTGATTGGTGACTCGCCGACTACACACCTGCACATTGCACCCCAGCGCCCTCTACCTGAATCGATGTCTGGGCTTGGTCCAGCCATTCAAGTCAGAATATCCTTGTGGTCTCAAGCAGTGAACAACTAACTGATATATGTGAATCTGCTAGATGTTTCGCAGCTTGCGTTAATATTCTCAGCACCTGATTATTTTTCACCTTTAACTTTATTATTATTGTAGAGTAACTTCACCCCTATTATTCATTTATGTATATTGTTTTTGACTTGTTCTTTTGCACTGTACATTGCCAAGGGATTGACTTTGTTTATAATTTGTTTATTAAAGTTTCATTGTTCATAATTTGTGTTTTGCATGTCTTCCCTTACTTTACCACAGACAGACAGAAAACAGGCAAGCAGTCTATTTCTTTTTTGTAAGTGTGACTAGGCATTGACACCTGCCATTGGAGGACTGCCGAACATCTACACTCCAACACTTTCCGTCTCATTTAATGGGGGCCTGTCCGGGAGCTTCACTCCGGTACTAGTACCAGAACGTCAATTTGTGGTAGGCGTATTTGGCTTTGATACAGTTGCTTTTCAATATTTTCATTACTTTTAATATATATATGGTGCTGTGTGTATTGTTCATTCCGAGAGTAGCATATAGTGAATGTTGGATAACTTTGGATTGCGTGGTGACTGTAGGCTGCAGTCATTCTCTTAATTGGTCATCCCTCCCTCCATGTTATTACTCGTGTCTTCCACCTTTTGTCCCTAGGATATTTCTCAGTCTCAGACAGATCATCATTTTGGGTACCCTTGTACTTTGGTTTGTCTTCGGGTCAAAGCACCCTATCTTCTGCAATCCGACCGAAGGAGGATAAAGAGGGCCATAGTTCCTCTAGCACGGACTACGTTGCTAAGTTGGGACCTCAGCAGCAGTTCTCATCACCATTTGACATTCGCACCCCTACACGTCGGTCAGAGATGATGACATTTACTTAGGTAGGGAATTAGCTTTCTTTTTTCAGAGCACAAAGTTCGTTAATTCTGTAAGTATCATATTTCATTTAGTGGGGAAACCCTTGCTTCTGTCCTATAGAGACTCAGCAAGGTATGCCTACATTCTTGGACTACCTTATTCACTTTTGGAACAATTAAATGTTTCATTTGTTTTAGAAACTATCAGTTTCATTTATTTAGTAGGATTTTCTTGCTCTTATTCTCTTACATTGAGTACCGGGTACAAGTTTTCCTGCGCTTTGATTGACTAATCATTTACCATTCTAAAATTAACATAAATTGTTATATATTTAATTCCACAGGATAGTTACCAGTTGCCACGTTATCATGTTACTGACACTTACCATATCACAAGTATTCGTTGTACAATTATTTGCTATTTTTCACCATGTTTCGTCTCCCAGCTTTTCGTAACGATCCAGCAGGTGAAATAGGAACCTTAAGTCGTGCCAAGAGGATCGAATTACAATCTCTTGCACACGAGTATCAACTAGATGTTCCCCATGGAGCCAACAAAAATGAATTGCATAACTTAATAATGGATCACCTCTTAGATGAAGGGAAGATTGACTCTGAAACTCACGAAACTTATTCTATTGCAGATAAACATGATCTGGCAACTATGAAACTCAAGCTTGAACTTGCAAAACTCGAGCAGGAGCAACAGCAAGAAGCTCTACAAATCAGGAAAGAAGAAGCTGCAATAAAGAAAGAAGAGCAAGAAAGAGAGGCTGCCCTGGCGAAAGAAGCCCTCCAACAACAAAAAGAAGCTTTACAACTGAGGGAAAGAGAAGCTGCAATCAGGAAAGAAGAACAGGAACATGAGACTGCACTACTCCGTGAGCGTGAGCGAGTACAGCTTGAAGCAAAACAAAGTCAACCGGAGATACAACGGAAGCATGACAAACAGCAAGCGGAGATGGCTATAACATGTCATCAACGAGAACTCACGTTGGAAACTACACACCACACTCAGCGCCAACAAGCTACCGCTAGTCTTCCCGTAAGTTTCAATGTCTCCCATGCAAGTAAGTTAATGCCACCTTTCGTTGAGACAGAGATTGATGTCTTTTTTACCACTTTTGAGGCCCTAGCTAATAAATTTAGCTGGCCTGCAGATCAATGGTCTACCCTTCTCAGAGTGCATCTCACTGGTTGAGCTGCAGTTACTCTCAGTACCTTAGCGTCTGAGAATGACTACCAGACCCTGAAGCAAGCAGTTTTAGACGCCTACCTTCTCTCCACCGAAAGCTACAGACGAAAATTTCGTGATCATCTAAAGGCAAGTACCACCACCTTTCTAGAATTTGCCAATACCAAGAAAAGATATTTCATGAAATGGCTTGAAGCAGCACATGTCTCTACATTTTCAGAGCTCATCAACCTCATGCTAGTTGAGGAATTCTTGAGACGTGTTCCCCCTTCCGTCCGTTTATATTTAGTAGATAAAGAAGAAACCGACTACATCATATGTGCGAAATCAGCTGACACCTACAGCCTCATCCACCGGCTTACACCATCACCATCTCCCAGTAAGAAGTCTTGGTATAGTTATGATAAAGTAGGTACAGATCAAGCAAGCTCTCAATTGTATTGTAAGTATTGCAAACTCTATGGACATACCATAGATAGATGTGGGAAAGCTCAATACAAAGGCAATGAAACAACTAAACCCAAACCGACTCCTCCTAAGTCCGGTAAGCCTGTGATGAATGTTGGTGTTCCTACTAATGATCTTTCTCTCTTCAGCAAACACCTATATCCCGGAACTGTCTCTACCAACGGTACAGATTCGGAGGGACGTTTCAAATTGAAGATCTTGAGGGACACAGCGGCTGTTCAGTCCATAATATTGAAATCAGCTGTGCCTAACATCACCTACACCGGGGAAACCGTCCTTATCACTGACCTCACTGTTACCACTCCGTATCCACTCGCCAGAGTCCACCTGGATTGTCCTTTTGTGACCGGTGAAGTCCAAGTCGCCATTAGGGAGAAGCCTTTTCCCATGTCTGGAGTGCAACTTCTCCTGGGCAACGACTTGGCAGAAGATCTGCAACCGTCCAACCTGATCATCATGGACAAACCCCAGGTGTGTAACTCTGTAGTGGACAATCCCATCTTTGAGTATGTTCCAGCAGAGGTCCAAGAAAGTGATGAAGTTTCTCCTCCGGTTTTGGTGACCACCCGTGCACAAGCTGCACGCCCGCAACCAGCTGACTCTACTGCTGCTACCACTGTTCCTCAAGACCCTCAGAATCTACCACCAAATCTTACCAGTTTGGAGTTCCGTAAGTTACAGAGGGAAGATCAATCATTAACACCATTATTCTTCCAGGCTGAGACTCAACCTGACAGTATCCCTGGGTTCTTCCTAGAGAATCAGTTGCTCTACCGCAGGTACAGACCCAGTAAGCTAAAGGAGGACGACGATTGGGCAAATGTCGAACTACTAGTGGTTCCCACCAGCCTACGGCCCGATATTCTACACCTGGCCCACAGAGCTCTTTCTCACTATGGTTTTAACAAAACCTACCACGGAATCAGACAAGACTACTACTGGCCAGGTATGGTTAAGGACGTCAAAAAGTACGTGCAACAGTGTCATATATGTCAGATGGCAGGTAAACCTAACATCTCCATTCCCCAGGCCCCATTGACTCCTATTCAGGTGCCTGCGGAACCTGTCCACAGACTCATCATAGACTGTGTTGGTCCTTTACCCTGGACCAGTTCTGGCAATGCCTATATACTAACTATCTTGTGTCCTACCACCAGATTCCCCATAGTAGTTCCAGTAAAGAACATTACGGCTGCTACTGTGGTGAAACAACTAATGAAGATCTTCACCCAGTATGGATTTCCAAGAGAGGTTCAAAGTGACTGTGGCACCAACTTCACCAGTGATCTCTTCAAGAAGACACTGGAGGAGTTCAACATAATACAGGTACTGTCCAGCTCCTATCATCCTGCTTCACAGGGTTCTCTTGAACGTAGTCATCAGACTATTAAAGCACTCCTAAAGAAATTTTGCAATGAAACCTTGAAGGACTGGGACAAACAACTTGACTTCATTATGTGCATTTTCAGAAGTCTCCCCAATGAGTCTCTAGGAGTATCTCCTTATGAGATGCTCTACGGACATAAGTGCCGTAATCCTCTTAAAGCTTTCAGAGACTCTCTACGTAATGCCACCTTCAGTGACCCTCAGAATGTGCCCCAGTTTCTTCCAAATTTAAAACACATTCTAGAGAGAGTACGTAAATTTGCTAATGACAATCTATTGAAAGCTCAGGAGAGGATGAAGACTAATTTCGACCAACGCAGCAAACTAAGGAAATTTAAACCAGGAGACTTCGTCTTGGCATATTTTTCTATCCCAGGTTCTCCATTGCAAAAGAAGTTTTCAGGACCTTACCGCATCAAGGAGTGCAGGAACAATCACAACTACGTTCTTGAGACTTCAGATAGGTGGCGGAAGACCGAGTTGTGCCACGTCAACCTCCTGAAGCAGTATCAAGGTACTCCCCCTACTGTGTTGGCATCATAATCCACCTTTAAAGGTCCATACCTCCACACTGAGACCTTCCCTGCTTCTCCTCCCGAAAGCACTAACACTGAGTCAATGCCTTCCAAATCGGAAATCCTTAATGATCTTCATACCTATTTGCAGGACAGTAATAGTGCTCCTCTCATCAGAATCTTCAAGGAACATCAGAAGTTGTTCAGCGATGATCCACAGGAGTGTAATGTGGTTCAGCACGACATCCGGCTACTCCCCAACACCCGGCCAATTCGTCAACATTTCTACAGAATCAGCCAGAGCAAAAAGGAAGTTATGCGTGCTGAAGTACAGTACCTCCTGGATCATGGGCTGGCCACCCCTTGTCAGTCCCCTTGGGCCTCACCCTGCATCTTGTTGCCGAAACCGCAAGGTAAAGTGAGGTTGTGTACCGATTACCGGAAATTGACTCTTGTGACTATCAAGGATGCTTATCCATTACCTAGAATAGATGACATCCTTGACACCATTGGTAATGCTCAGTATCTATCAAAGCTAAACTTACTCAAGGGATACTACTAAGTATGTTTGACAGAGCGAGCTAAGGAAATATCTGCCTTTACCACTCCTTTTGGCCTTTACAGATATGAACGCCTTCCATTTGGACTATGTAATGCACCGGCCACCTTCCAGCGAGCTGTCAACCGCTTCATCCAGGGCTTAGAAAACACCTACGCCTACTTGGATGATATCGTTGTGGCAAGTAACACCTGAAACGAACATCTGCTCCAGCTGCAAAGATTGTTCGCCAAGCTCCTGACAGCCGGCCTCACCATCAACTTGGGCAAGTCCACCTTTGCTAAAGGTAAAGTGCGTTATCTTGGTCATGAGATAGGGAGTGGCAGCATAGCTCCGTTAAACATACATACCCAAGCTATCCAGCATTACCCACAGCCTACCACCAGGAAGCAGCTTCTGCGCTTCCTTGGTCTTGCCTCCTACTACCGAAGGTTTGTGAAGAATTTTAGTACGGTGGCGACACCATTGATCACTTTAACCAGCCCCAAGCAATGGTATAATTGAACCATTCAGCAGACCATTGCTTTGGAACAACTTAAATCCATGCTCTGTTCTAATCCTATTCTCGCCTCGCCAGATATCACGAAGCCTTTCATCCTCCATGTCGACGCCAGTGGTACCGGCATCGGGGGCGTCTTGATGCAACAACGAGGTGAGGATGTTTTACCTGTTAGCTACTACAGCTACAAGTTAAAACCACACCAGAAGAATTACAGCACTATCGAGAAGGAGCTACTCTTCATCGTCCTGAACTTGCAGCACTTTGAATCATACCTCAAGGTGCTCGGTCTACCACCATCTACTCGGACCACAATCCCGTGGTACGCTTCTTGCAGCAAGCCCAATTCAACAATCAACGACTTCTACGATGGGCTTTATATCTGCAGAATTTCAACCTGGAGATCTTCTACATTAAGAGAACTGACAACATCATAGCAGACGCCCTCTCCAGAGTCTATGAGGTAGAGGTAGCTCCACCTACCACTCTACCACCTGAAGACGTAACTTCGCCCGTAAGTGCAGGCTTCGGGGGAGAGTTGAGACGATAATCTCTTTAAAGAGAGATTTAGCCTGCTCTTCTCCACATCAAGTTACGTATATTATACAACAATAAGATGCTACCTTCAAGATACGTCTACCAGTAGCACAAAACGTTTTGACCAGGAGGCATATGTACCCAAGACTCAACCCCTACTCCACACTCCCTCCACGCCGGCTTGTTATCAACCAGCCAACTACCCTTCCCAGCCTGCCTGCTACTGATTGGTGACTCGCCGACTGCATACCTGCACTTCTGCACCTCAGCGCCCTCTACCTGAGTTGATGTCTGGGCTTGAACCAGCCATTGAAGTCAGAATATCCTTGTGCTCTCAAGCAGTGAACAACTAACTGATATACGCTGTGTATCAAGTGGATGTTTCTCAGCTAGCGCCATATTCTCAGCACCTGATTATTTTTCACTGTGTATTTATATCATTGTAGAGTAACTTCATCCCAACTATTCATTTAAATTATATGTTTTTGACTTGTATATTTGCACTGTACATAGTCAAGGGATTGTCTTTGTTTATAATTTGTTTTCTATATTAATTAAAGTTTCATTGTTCATACTATGTGTTTTGCGTGTCTTCCCTTACTTTACCACAGATAAACAGGCAAGCAGTCTTATCTTTTTTTTTTGTAAGTGTGACTAGGCATTGACACCTGCCATTGGATATATATATATATATATATATATATATATATATATATATATATATATATATATATATATATATATATATATATATATATATATATATATATTATATATATATATATATATATATATATATATATATATATATATATATATATATATAGACATATGTCGTACCTAGTAGCCAGAACGCACTTCTCAGCCTACTATGCAAGGCCCGATTTGCCTAATAAGCCAAGTTTTCCTGAATTAATATATTTTCTCAAATTTTTTTCTTATGAAATGATAAAGCTACCCATTTCATTATATATGAAATCAATTTTTTTTATTGAAGTTAAAATTAACGTAGATATATGACCGAACCTAACCAACCCTACCTAACCTAACCTAACCTATCTTTATAGGTTAGGTTAGGTTAGGTAGCAGAAAAAGTTAGGTTAGGTTAGGTTAGGTAGGTTAGTTAGTCGAAAAACAATTAATTCATGAAAACTTGGCTTATTAGGCAAATCGGGCCTTGCATAGTAGGCTGAGAAGTGCGTTCTGGCTACTAGGTACGACATATATATATATATATATATATATATATATATATATATATGTCGTACCTAGTAGCCAGAACTCACTTTTTGGCCTACTATTCAAGGCCCGATTTGCCTAATAAGCCAAGTTTTCATGAATTAATTGTTTTTCGACTACCTAACCTACCTAACCTAACCTAACCTAACTTTTTCGGCTACCTAACCAAACCTAACCTATAAAGATAGGTTAGGTTAGGTTAGGTAGGGTTGGTTAGGTTCGGTCATATATCTACGTTAATTTTAACTCCAATAAAAAAAAATTGACCTCAAACATAATGAAATGGGTAGCTTTATCATTTCATAAGAGAAAAATTAGAAAAAATATATTAATTCAGGAAAACTTGGCTTATTAGGCAAATCGGGCCTTGAATAGTAGGCCAAAAAGTGAGTTCTGGCTACTAGGTACGACATATATATATATATATATATATATATATATATATATATATATATATATATGTCGTACCTAGTAGCCAGAACGCACTTCTCAGCCTACTATGCAAGGCCCGATTTGCCTAATAAGCCAAGTTTTCATGAATTAATTGTTTTTCGACTACATAACCTACCTAACCTAACCTAACCTAACTTTTTCGGCTACCTAACCAAACCTAACCTATAAAGATAGGTTAGGTTAGGTTAGGTAGGGTTGGTTAGGTTTGGTCATATATCTACGTTAATTTTAACTCGAATAAAAAAAAATTGACCTCATACATAATGAAATGGGTAGCTTTATCATTTCATAAGAAAAAAATTAGAGAATATATATTAATTCAGGAAAACTTGGCTTATTAGGCAAATCGGGCCTTGCATAGTAGGCTGAGAAGTGCGTTCTGGCTACTAGGTACGACATATATATATATATATATATATATATATATATATGTCGTACCTAGTAGCCAGAACGCACTTCTCAGCCTACTATGCAAGGCCCGATTTGCCTAATAAGCCTAGTTTTCCTGAATTAATATATTTTCTCTATTTTTTTTCTTATGTAATGATAAAGCTACCCATTTCATTATGTATAAGGTCAATTTTTTTTTTATTGGAGTTAAAATTAACGTAGATATATGACCAAACCTAACCAACCCTACCTAACCTAACCTAACCTATCTTTATAGGTTAGGTTAGGTTAGGTAGCCGAAAACGTTAGGTTAGGTTAGGTTAGGTAAGTTAGGTAGTCGAAAAAACATTAATTCACAAAAACTAGGCTTATTAGGCAAATCGGGCCTTGCATAGTAGGCTGAGAAGTGCGTTCTGGCTACTAGGTACGACATATATATATATTAGTATATTTTTGTAGCAGTCTTTCCTGTAGACATATATTATTAAATATGACCGAAAAAGTAAGATTAATAATTCTAACACGAATTTTCTCGATCTTTCTTACGTTTCTTTTCACTGTTGATGGTAATTCAAAAATCAATTCTCCGAAATTCATTTTTATTTACAGTCTGACGCGACACTTGAGCGCTTTCCCTAAAACTTATTACATTTTCGAAGACTTTAGTTTACACACACACACACAACTTTAACTGAATAGAGCTTAAACATCTTCGAGTTTTTATATCTACATTTGGGTGAGGTGACAAGTTACAATAGTTTTGGATGAGGAGAAAATAAACTTTTAATGTTTGATAGCGTTTGAATGAATGTTTGATAGCGATGATAGCGGACAGAGTGTATCGTGATCCGGCCTGTACTCCTCTTGACATACCAGGAAACATTCTAAGGAAACTACTCAAAGCTTGTACTAAAGAGGCACCCTTTTTGAGCCCGGATGGGCACATGTATAAGCAAGCAGATGGGGTCGCCATGGGTTCTCCCCTAGGTGTCCTGTTTGCAAACTTCTACATGGGTACCATCGAGCATAAAGTCGTAGTCGACATGAACTTGAAACCGGCCATATACTGCAGGTATGTTGACAACATTTTTACACAGGTACCTGATGTCAGACATCTACAGGAGCTGAAGGAGGCAATTGAGCAGAATTCTGTGTTGCGTTTCACTTACGAGATGGAGAAGGATGGGAAGCTGCCCTTTCTAGATGTAACAGTCATGGAAAGGAGCGGAGGTTTCCACACTGCAGTCTACACTAAGGAAACAAACAAAGGAATGTGCCTAAATGCCAACAGTGACTGCCCAGACAGGTACAAGAGGAGTGTTGTTAACGCTTATGTCGACCGTGCTCTCAGCCACAGCTCAGGATGGACGCAAGTCAACGAAGAACTCTGTAGGGTAAGGCAGGTCCTAGTCAACAACGGATTCTCCAATGGTTTCATGGAAGACATCATAAGAAGAAAAGTGAAACGCCATGCAACCTCTGAAGAGACAACTAACACAACACCTATACCCCCTATTAGACTATTTTACAGGAACTTCTTTTCCACAGCTCATAAAACGGAGGAAAGGGTCCTGAAAGATATTGTTAATAGAAACGTTATCCCTACAGACAAAAATCAGAAGATACAACTGACGATTTACTATAAAACCAAAAAAACGGCCAGCCTACTCATGAGAAACTCTCCAGACACAAAGCAGAACGCTTTAAAAGAGACCAACGTCGTCTATGCCATTCAAATGCCCTCTTGGGGACTGTAAGCCTCAAAAAACTCAGTATATAGGCAAGACAACAACATCTCTTTCCAGGCGTTTAACGATGCATAAGCAACAGGGCTCCATTAAGGAACATATAATCTCTTCCCACAACCAAACCATCACCAGGGAAATCTTAGCAAACAACACGGAAATCATCGATAGATACAGCGATAGCAGGCGGCTTGACATCTGCGAGGCACTACACATCAAGAAGTCAACACCAGCAATCAACAGCCAATTAATGCACTACTATATTCTACCCACTTCAAGACTCCGCTTCAATATAGAAGCATCAAGAAATATGGGCCAATAGGCTTTCTACAATCACTTCCATTCAATACCCATTGTTTCGTGTTTTGTCTTGTGTTGATGAAATTAATACCCTATTAATGCCACCTCACCCCATCCAACTCACTCAGATGTAGATATAAACAAATCAGAGATGTGTAAGTTCTATTCAGTTGTATATGTGTAAACTAAAGTCTTTGAAAATGTAATAAGTTTTACGAAACGCGCTCAAGTGTCGCGTCAGACTAGAAATAAAAATGAATTTTGGAGAATTGATTTTTGAATTACCACCAACAGTGAAAGAAATGTACGAAAGATAGAGAAAATTCGTGTTAGAATTATTAATCTTACTTTTTCGGTCATATTTAATAATATATATATATATATATATATATATATATATATATATATATATATATATATATATATATATACATATGTCGAACCTAATAGCCAGAACGTACTTATCAGCCTACTATTCAAGGCCCGATTTGCCTAATAAGCCAAGTTTTCATGAATTAATGTTTTTTCGACTACCTAACCTACCTAACCTAACCTAACCTAACTTTTTCTGCTACCTAACCGAACCTAACCTATGAAGATAGGTTAGGTTAGGTTAGGTAGGGTTGCTTAGGTTCGGTCATATATCTATGTTAATTTTAACTCCATTAAAAAAAAATTGACCTCATACATAATGAAATGGGTACCTTTATCATTTCGTAAGAAAAAAACTAGAGAAAACATATTAATTCATGAAAACTTGGCTTATTAGGCAAATCGGGCCTTGCATTGTAGGCTGATAAGTGCGTTCTGGCTACTAGGTACGATATATATATATATATATATATATATATATATATATATATATATATATATATATATATATATATATATATATATATATATATATATATATATATATATATATATATATATATATATATATATATATATATATATATATATATATATATATGTATATATGTATATATATATATATATATATATATATATATATATATATAAATATATATATATATATATATATATATATATATATATATATATATATATATATATATAAATATATATATATATATATATATATATATATATATATATGTATATATATATATATATATATATATATATATATATATATATATATATATATATATAAATATATAAATATATATATATATATATATATACATATATATATATATATATATATATATATATATATATATATATATATATATATATATATATAAATATATATTTATATATATATATATATATACTAGTATATTTTGGTAGCAGTCTTTCCTGTAGACATATATTATTAAATATGACCGAAAAAGTAAGATTAATAATTCTAACACGAATTTTCTCAATCTTTCGTACATTACGCTTCACTGTTGGAGGTAAATAAAAAATCACTTCTCCAAAATTCATTTTTATTTCTAGTCTGACGCGACACGGGCGCGTTTCGTAAAACTTATTACATTTTCAAAGACTTCACAAATACACAACTGATTAGAACTTACGTCTCTCTGATATTATATCTACTTTTGAGTGAGGTGGGAAGGGTGATGTGGCATTAACACAAGACAGAACAGGAGGGGATATTAATAGGGTATTAAAAGTATCAACACAAGACAGAACAGAAACAATGGGTATTGAATAGAAGTGTTTGTAGAAAGCCTATTGGTCCATATTTCTTGATGCTTCTATATTGGAGCGGAGTCTTGAGGTGGGTAGAATATAGTTGTGCAATAATTGGCTGTTGATTGCTGGTGTTGACTTCTTGATGTGTAGTGCCTCGCAAACGTCAAGCCGCCTGCTATCGCTGTATCTATCGATGATTTCTGTGTTGTTTACTAGGATTTCTCTGGCGATGGTTTGGTTATGGGAAGAGATTATATGTTCCTTAATGGAGCCCTGTTGCTTATGCATCGTTAAACGCCTAGAAAGAGATGTTGTTGTCTTGCCTATATACTGGGTTTTTTTGAGCTTACAGTCCCCAAGTGGGCATTTGAAGGCATAGACGACGTTAGTCTCTTTTAAAGCGTTCTGTTTTGTGTCTGGAGAGTTTCTCATGAGTAGGCTGGCCGTTTTTCTGGTTTTATAGTAAATCGTCAGTTGTATCTTCTGATTTTTGTCTGTAGGGATAACGTTTCTATTAGCAATATCTTTCAGGACCCTTTCCTCCGTTTTATGAGCTGTGGAAAAGAAGTTCCTGTAAAATAGTCTAATA
>NC_091210.1:2261029-2318529 GCF_040958095.1 Procambarus clarkii | reverse complement strand
CAGAAGCAACGCAACTGGTATGTACAAGACGCCTTAATCCACTTGACCATCACGACCGGACAAAATGAGGTGATAGCCGAGGCTATTTGAACCACCCCACCGCCGGCACTCGGATAGTAATCTTGGGCATAGCATTTTACCAAATCACCTCATTCTTTGGGGCACACGTGAGGAACACAAATGCGAACAAGCCTGAATGGTCCCCAGGACAATATGCAACTGAAAACTCACACCCCAGAAGTGACTCGAACCCATACTCCCAGAAGCAACGCAACTGGTATGTACAAGACGCCTTAATCCACTTGACCATCACGACCGGACAAAATGAGGTGATAGCCGAGGCTATTTGAACCACCCCACCGCCGGCACTCGGATAGTAATCTTGGGCATAGCATTTTACCAAATCACCTCATTCTTTGGGGCACACGTGAGGAACACAAATGCGAACAAGCCTGAATGGTCCCCAGGACAATATGCAACTGAAAACTCACACCCCAGAAGTGACTCGAACCCATACTCCCAGAAGCAACGCAACTGGTATGTACAAGACGCCTTAATCCACTTGACCATCACGACCGGACAAAATGAGGTGATAGCCGAGGCTATTTGAACCACCCCACCGCCGGCACTCGGATAGAATGAGGTGATTTGGTAAAATGCTATGCCCAAGATTACTATCCGAGTGCCGGCGGTGGGGTGGTTCAAATAGCCTCGGCTATCACCTCATTTTGTCCGGTCGTGATGGTCAAGTGGATTAAGGCGTCTTGTACATACCAGTTGCGTTGCTTCTGGGAGTATGGGTTCGAGTCACTTCTGGGGTGTGAGTTTTCAGTTGCATATTGTCCTGGGGACCATTCAGGCTTGTTCGCATTTGTGTTCCTCACGTGTGCCCCAAAGAATGAGGTGATTTGGTAAAATGCTATGCCCAAGATTACTATCCGAGTGCCGGCGGTGGGGTGGTTCAAATAGCCTCGGCTATCACCTCATTTTGTCCGGTCGTGATGGTCAAGTGGATTAAGGCGTCTTGTACATACCAGTTGCGTTGCTTCTGGGAGTATGGGTTCGAGTCACTTCTGGGGTGTGAGTTTTCAGTTGCATATTGTCCTGGGGACCATTCAGGCTTGTTCGCATTTGTGTTCCTCACGTGTGCCCCAAAGAATGAGGTGATTTGGTAAAATGCTATGCCCAAGATTACTATCCGAGTGCCGGCGGTGGGGTGGTTCAAATAGCCTCGGCTATCACCTCATTTTGTCCGGTCGTGATGGTCAAGTGGATTAAGGCGTCTTGTACATACCAGTTGCGTTGCTTCTGGGAGTATGGGTTCGAGTCACTTCTGGGGTGTGAGTTTTCAGCTGCATATTGTCCTGGGGACCATTCAGGCTTGTTCGCATTTGTGTTCCTCACGTGTGCCCCAAAGAATGAGGTGATTTGGTAAAATGCTATGCCCAAGATTACTATCCGAGTGCCGGCGGTGGGGTGGTTCAAATAGCCTCGGCTATCACCTCATTTTGTCCGGTCGTGATGGTCAAGTGGATTAAGGCGTCTTGTACATACCAGTTGCGTTGCTTCTGGGAGTATGGGTTCGAGTCACTTCTGGGGTGTGAGTTTTCAGTTGCATATTGTCCTGGGGACCATTCAGGCTTGTTCGCATTTGTGTTCCTCACGTGTGCCCCAAAGAATGAGGTGATTTGGTAAAATGCTATGCCCAAGATTACTATCCGAGTGCCGGCGGTGGGGTGGTTCAAATAGCCTCGGCTATCACCTCATTTTGTCCGGTCGTGATGGTCAAGTGGATTAAGGCGTCTTGTACATACCAGTTGCGTTGCTTCTGGGAGTATGGGTTCGAGTCACTTCTGGGGTGTGAGTTTTCAGTTGCATATTGTCCTGGGGACCATTCAGGCTTGTTCGCATTTGTGTTCCTCACGTGTGCCCCAAAGAATGAGGTGATTTGGTAAAATGCTATGCCCAAGATTACTATCCGAGTGCCGGCGGTGGGGTGGTTCAAATAGCCTCGGCTATCACCTCATTTTGTCCGGTCGTGATGGTCAAGTGGATTAAGGCGTCTTGTACATACCAGTTGCGTTGCTTCTGGGAGTATGGGTTCGAGTCACTTCTGGGGTGTGAGTTTTCAGTTGCATATTGTCCTGGGGACCATTCAGGCTTGTTCGCATTTGTGTTCCTCACGTGTGCCCCAAAGAATGAGGTGATTTGGTAAAATGCTATGCCCAAGATTACTATCCGAGTGCCGGCGGTGGGGTGGTTCAAATAGCCTCGGCTATCACCTCATTTTGTCCGGTCGTGATGGTCAAGTGGATTAAGGCGTCTTGTACATACCAGTTGCGTTGCTTCTGGGAGTATGGGTTCGAGTCACTTCTGGGGTGTGAGTTTTCAGTTGCATATTGTCCTGGGGACCATTCAGGCTTGTTCGCATTTGTGTTCCTCACGTGTGCCCCAAAGAATGAGGTGATTTGGTAAAATGCTATGCCCAAGATTACTATCCGAGTGCCGGCGGTGGGGTGGTTCAAATAGCCTCGGCTATCACCTCATTTTGTCCGGTCGTGATGGTCAAGTGGATTAAGGCGTCTTGTACATACCAGTTGCGTTGCTTCTGGGAGTATGGGTTCGAGTCACTTCTGGGGTGTGAGTTTTCAGTTGCATATTGTCCTGGGGACCATTCAGGCTTGTTCGCATTTGTGTTCCTCACGTGTGCCCCAAAGAATGAGGTGATTTGGTAAAATGCTATGCCCAAGATTACTATCCGAGTGCCGGCGGTGGGGTGGTTCAAATAGCCTCGGCTATCACCTCATTTTGTCCGGTCGTGATGGTCAAGTGGATTAAGGCGTCTTGTACATACCAGTTGCGTTGCTTCTGGGAGTATGGGTTCGAGTCACTTCTGGGGTGTGAGTTTTCAGTTGCATATTGTCCTGGGGACCATTCAGGCTTGTTCGCATTTGTGTTCCTCACGTGTGCCCCAAAGAATGAGGTGATTTGGTAAAATGCTATGCCCAAGATTACTATCCGAGTGCCGGCGGTGGGGTGGTTCAAATAGCCTCGGCTATCACCTCATTTTGTCCGGTCGTGATGGTCAAGTGGATTAAGGCGTCTTGTACATACCAGTTGCGTTGCTTCTGGGAGTATGGGTTCGAGTCACTTCTGGGGTGTGAGTTTTCAGTTGCATATTGTCCTGGGGACCATTCAGGCTTGTTCGCATTTGTGTTCCTCACGTGTGCCCCAAAGAATGAGGTGATTTGGTAAAATGCTATGCCCAAGATTACTATCCGAGTGCCGGCGGTGGGGTGGTTCAAATAGCCTCGGCTATCACCTCATTTTGTCCGGTCGTGATGGTCAAGTGGATTAAGGCGTCTTGTACATACCAGTTGCGTTGCTTCTGGGAGTATGGGTTCGAGTCACTTCTGGGGTGTGAGTTTTCAGTTGCATATTGTCCTGGGGACCATTCAGGCTTGTTCGCATTTGTGTTCCTCACGTGTGCCCCAAAGAATGAGGTGATTTGGTAAAATGCTATGCCCAAGATTACTATCCGAGTGCCGGCGGTGGGGTGGTTCAAATAGCCTCGGCTATCACCTCATTTTGTCCGGTCGTGATGGTCAAGTGGATTAAGGCGTCTTGTACATACCAGTTGCGTTGCTTCTGGGAGTATGGGTTCGAGTCACTTCTGGGGTGTGAGTTTTCAGTTGCATATTGTCCTGGGGACCATTCAGGCTTGTTCGCATTTGTGTTCCTCACGTGTGCCCCAAAGAATGAGGTGATTTGGTAAAATGCTATGCCCAAGATTACTATCCGAGTGCCGGCGGTGGGGTGGTTCAAATAGCCTCGGCTATCACCTCATTTTGTCCGGTCGTGATGGTCAAGTGGATTAAGGCGTCTTGTACATACCAGTTGCGTTGCTTCTGGGAGTATGGGTTCGAGTCACTTCTGGGGTGTGAGTTTTCAGTTATATATATATATATATATATATATATATATATATATATATATATATATATATATATATATATATATATATATATATATATATATATATATATATATATATATATATATATATATATATATATATATATATATATTGTGTATTTAAAGGTTACAAAACATACAAGACAAATGCCTAAAGGTATTGGATCTCTTGAAGCTCCTCCGCTTCCGGACAGGAACCGAGGACGCATCAAGCATTTCCCCTCTGGATCGTAACACTGAGGAGCTGAAACAAAAAAATTGGAAGCCCTTGGGTCTCTGGTGACGTCAATGAGCTTGGAACCCAATTCCTTGAGAAATCCCAAGGCACTCTTGCCCCAGGGGCCATGCGTCTCAGACGCTATGGGAACAAAGAGGTATTGACCGTCCAGTCGCCTGTACTTGAGTGATTTTGCTGTTTCCCTGTGGTTGGCCACCCTACCTGCTTGATCAGCTCCGAAATGTACATAAGTGTCAGCCAGGGTGGATACACCTGATGTTGCAGCGCTGAGCATGGCATCAGCTACTTTTTTCACTAGAGGGTGGTCCCAGAAGGACTGTTTGTGTTGTTTTGTTGGCTCTAAAATGGTTGCTGGGGCTGCAAGACCATCCCACTGATTTGAACATTCAGTGAAAGCAGGATCGTGTATTCCTGCTGAATCTCTCAGGGTTGCAGGTAAGATATCTCTGATGAGGTCGTGCAATGCATTGGAGGAGGAAAGGAATGCTGGTAGAGCAATTTGGGAGGCTGTGCGGACGCCAAGGCCGCCGAGTTTTACAGGAAGGGTTGCTTGCTCCCACTGAGAGTCGTCCAATGGCAGGTTCAGGACTTTCACCAGCATGGACCTCAGAAGGGTGTCATACACATTTAACTTAGGGCTGCTGTAGGATGGAGAACATCTTAGAAAGTTGGTCAACTTAGGGAGAGACAGGCATCTTGTGAGGAGAAAGAGAGCATCATGGGCATCAATCTTGTCAATCCTGTCCAGCATTCTCTTTAGATCAGTGATTTTTGCAGCCAGGACCTCCTCGATTGCTCGTGGGCCAATGGGGGCACCCAGGAGGGTGCAGTCCGGTGGCTCGACAATGAGAATGTCTGGAAGAACATTTTGTATTTGCCCAGTGATGTCTGGGTTGCAGGAGATTATTTCACATTTGGATGCATTGAGAATGAGGCCTAAGGCCCTGCTCCTGGATTTTCCTTATATCCTCCAAAATGGTTTCCGGGGTTCCAGCGAGAGTGCTATCATCCAGGTACCAGATGTTTAGCTCGCTTGTCAGACTATCAGTGACCTCTTTGATATCTAGGCAGAAAAGGAGGGGGGCTAAGGGGTCACCTTGTTGGACACCTTCACCGGAGTTTATTTCATGCTCCCCAAAAAGAAGCTTAGAGTCCCCACTGTATCACGATCGGATGAATGGGTAAAAGGGACGGAAATGGTTGTGTACAGCCCTGAGGACAGCGTCTCGTCTGACTTGATTAAAAGTACTTTTGAAGTCACGCTTTACTAGTGCCTTCTGGTCCGGGAGATCAGCAATGTAAGCCCGCGCTGCATGTGCTGCACCTTCACAGACTAGGGGAATCCCAAACCCGAGCTGATGAGGTTTCAGCAAGGTGGCTGCTTCCTGGCTGATAGATCTGACTGCAGCCTTAGCTACGAGGCGTCGGAGGGTGTTGCCAACGGCAATGGGCCTGATACCCCTATCCTTCTTCATTAGAGCACAGAGTGCTGCTCCATAATAGACAGGCCTGATGTCCTCAGGGATGCCGCCAGCCAAACACATGTTGGAGAATCTGTTAAGTTCCACTAGAAGGTCCTTTGCAGCATCTCCAAGCACCGGGTTCAGCATTTGTTTGATGTGCTGGGGTCTTAGGCCTGTAAAGCCCCCTGCTGAACCTGTTGGGAAAGACATGGCTGCTTTGTACACCTCAGATTCTCGAACAGTCAAGGGTTCTATTCCAACATTGTTTTCCTGGGGATCCCTGCTGCTGTCTGGGGCTCTGGGTGGGTGTTTGTCTTGAAGAGCCTCTGCTGTCGTGGCGTTCCTGGGGGCAATAGTGTCATCGCTGGTCATGATTCTGATGGTACCTGTGGTATTGCCCTTTTCTATTTTCCTGGTGATCTGTGCTCTCATTTTGTGATTCTCAGATGAGTTATTGTTGGTCGCCCTGCGGCTGGTGTTCTTGGCACGAGGGGGGAGGCGGACTAGGTTGTCTGCTCTGGGGAATTCATTAAGTGCCCTGATTACAGAGGTTGCTAATGACTTGTCTCTCCTGGGCGGTAATGCTAAGCATGCATTCCCAAATAGAAGGAGTTTGTGCCACGATCCAGAGGTTCTGGGAGCATTGTTGACCTTTGTTAGCAGACTGGTGAGTTTGGCTGCTGCTTGGTGACGTGGGGATGTGGGGCAAGGTCCTGGTGGACGTCGCTTAGACTGCTTCAAGCAGATTATGTGCTGTAATGAAGTTGAGGGAGGTATTGTTCCTCGCTCCCGCAGCAGGTCACTGCCCCGGGGCAGGCGCCTAGGCCCTAGACAACCACCTGAATTGACAGAATGATAGTGGACAGTTCCATTTCCATTGAGAAGATACCGTCTGTCACACACTTGACAGTTTCCTCTTGGGTGGTCATCTTCTTGGCTGGAAAGAGGCTGTGTGTCAGGTGCGACATGTGCCATGCCTAGATGTGATGACGCCTGGCTGCCCACTGAGTGCACCCTCTCCTTCCCATGTGGAGAGAAACACGGCAAGCATTACCCTCCTGGGGGGGTTGGGCATGGCCTGGGCACCGTGTGTGGGTAGGCTGTGTGTTGGTGGGCGGCTGGCTGGGTCGGGCGCAGGTAGTGGGGTGGGGGAAGATGGCGGACGGGGGTGGTGGAGGGGGGGCACGTTAGGGAGGCCGCCGTCACACTTGTTACACACTATCAACACTCGGGGAAATCACTAGTGCACTTTGTTTTTAACACTACACTCGCCGATTTGCTTGTGAACTCACTAACGTTCGACTAACATCACTGTAGGCAGCTCGAGAGCCTTCCCCATCACTCCCCCCTCCCCCCGTACCCCGCCTGGGGGCTGGTGGGTGGCGGCACTGAGACGGCGGCGACCCTCCCCTCACCCTCACCCTCACCCATACACTGTACCTGCCTCGCCATACATAAAGCTCAGACAACGCACCTTTCTACGTTCATAGAGTTGGAATGAAGGAGATACGGTTCTTCTTGACACCCCCAGGAAAGTATCGTATAGACAGCAGGTGTGTAGGTGGCAATGTTAGTGCACGGGTGCAGGGGCACAGTGCCCTGAAGTACTTCACAGAAGCCAGTCTCGAGTATCAAGGTAAGAATGTTAAATTGTTGGAAGCAAACCCACAGACAAGACAAACTAAAATTATAATTAGGAACTATAGTATTCATGTTGACGTGGAATTTCTCAAGGACTATGAAGAGATTGTTTGGGTCGAGCGCAACACTGGACCAGGGGGTCTGGCCAAAAATCAAGCAATTGCTATGTGGAAGGGAGACCTGCCCCCAGTCATTAAAATACCAGGCATGAGGGAGTGCAAAGTGGAGAGGTATATTGGCAGCCCGTCCTTGTGTGGCAACTGTCAACGGTGGGATCACAGAAAGTGGCAATGTGATCGCCCAATTAGGTGTGGGTGTTGCAGTGGCTCTCACGACACCAAGCAGTGTCTGGACAAGCTTGCACCGGGTGGGGGTGGCGGGGTAACACCTAAATGTGCCAACTGCAAGCAACCCCACCATGCTTGGAACAGGTATTGCAGGGCGAAGCCTACATGGCGGGGCTCGAAACCACCGAATCAAACCGCAGGTGGACCAGTGAACAGGGGCGGGAATGGCTCCGTTAACAGTACCACAGCAAGCCAGGGTCCAGTTCAGGGACCAGCCCAGGGTCCAGCTCACAGTAGACCGACAACAGTCTGGGGTAGTGATCACTCAGTGAACAGGGGAACCCAGGGTGGCGGGGGGGGGGAAATCAGGCGTGGGGCGGGGGCGGTGTAGCCAGCCACCCCGCTCCCCCATCCCTGAGGCCTTTCCACCTCTTTCCCCTCCAGGGAATCCACCCACCCACATCTCTACCCACGGTGTCACACCACCACCACCACCTACCCTCCCAATCCATACCAATGAATCAGACCCCTCCACTGTCTCCCATCTGCCTCCCCATCCAGGCACTCCTGACCCCCAGGAGGTCGTCACTCAGGTTTGTGTTGCAGCAATATTAGACTGCATGATAAAATCTCATCCAGTCGTCCACCAAATACTGCAAAAGCAGACGGAACTTGAGAAAGCCCTCTGCCAGATTAAAACGACTCAGGAAAAAATCCCCCTAATCCTGCAACGGCAGAGCCCATCAAGTGGAGGTCCTGCAAGCCAGAGCCTAGTGCAAGATGATGCAACACATACTGCCGAGGTACGTCAGCAGACACAACCAGGACACCAGCACATCAGTGCACACAGTAACACCAGTGTACACAATAACACCAGTGCACACAGTAACACCAGTGAACACAGAAACACCAGTGCACAGAGTAACAGCAGTGCACACAGTGACACCAGTGCACACAGTGACACCAGTGCACACAGTAACACCAGTGCACACAGTAATGCCAGTACACACAGTAACACCACACACCATGGGATACACGATGGCACATGTGAACATAATAATTACACACGTGCAGCTGATGACAAACAACCTCAAAATGGATAATCACAATGAACAACATCTCACTATACTACAATGGAACTGTAATGGAGTTCGCAATAGAATTAATGACATCATACAGTACGTCCGTGAACACCAAACTGACGTCATAGTGCTACAGGAGACGATGGTAGGTGATGACTTCAACCCAAGGTTCAGCGGTTATCGCAAGTTCTCCCTGCCCTCTGGAGAAAGAAAACGGGGTCTCATCACTTTTGTAAATAACAACATTCCCGCACAGATTATTGATGACCTGCACATGGGGGATGAGTTTGAATCACTGGGAGTAACCCTTTACTTAAACAATAATGCTCTTC
The DNA here is from genome assembly GCF_040958095.1 of Procambarus clarkii. Classification (NCBI taxonomy): domain Eukaryota; kingdom Metazoa; phylum Arthropoda; class Malacostraca; order Decapoda; family Cambaridae; genus Procambarus; species Procambarus clarkii. The sequence goes on along the minus strand of NC_091210.1, from coordinate 2,309,511 downwards.
ATATAATCAACCTATATGTGCCACAGAGCAAACTTGACCTTGACACACTGCCTGAGTTTGTTAATGAAGAACCTACCCTGCTGGTCGGTGACCTGAATGCCAGACACCCACACTTTGGTGCCAACTGTCATCAGCCTAATGTCAATGGACGGAAACTGTCACTCTTTGTCAGGGGAAGTGAGAACCTTATAGTCCTGGGTGATGAACAGCCAACTCACCTCAGAGGAGGAAGATTAGACTATGCTCTCCTGCTGAATGCACAGGACACAGATGCCAGTACACACATTGTACACAGTTTATGTAGTGACCATTGGGCACTGATTACCACCGTCGACATGAGCAAGAGAAGGAAAGAGACAAATAAAAGAAAAAGGTTATCACTCGGACCATATATGAGGCCGCACTTTATAAACAGGATGAGTGACTGGTTCACGGAATACCAAATCCCAGAAGAAATTGATACATTTGTTGATGACCTTAGTCACCAAATTGAGAGCTGTCTCAGAGTTCCGCGCCGTACGCCTGGGCGAAGTAACCCTCAGAGGAAGAAAATAAAATGGTATGAGAACGATTACATAAAGATGCTTAACGCAAATGTGCGAGACATGAGTAGAGAGTACCGGAGACATCCCACTGAAAGTAACCAAGAGTTGTTTAAAACTGTGTGTCAAGTAGCAAGGGAAGAGAAGATTAAAGAGCGGGAAAGACAATGGCTTGAGTTCACCAGCTCTATTGGACGGGAAACATCTGCAAGACAAGTGTGGGCAAAGATTCAGATAGCTAAGGGTGGCAGAGCCCGGCCTGCGGCTCACAAAGACCCCCAGGGTAAGGCTGCGGAACTAATTCACAAGTGGAGTGATGCAGCATCCTCCTTCTCTCTCACTGCAGAAATCAGCAGGGAACAGCCCCTGCGACATGATGACAGAAGAATTAGGATAACAAGAGCACTGTCTAGTGATGAATATGGGGAACCAATCACAGCCCAAGAAGTAAGGGGCGCTATGAAAAAGGGTAAAAGTACAGCACCTGGTGAAGATGGCGTCACCTACGACATACTCAATGCACTGTGTGAAGTGTCTGGGAATCCACTACTCCACCTGTTTAACAAGTCATTCCTAAGTGGAGTGTTGCCCACACAATGAAAACACACAATAATTATTCCCATACCGAAGCCTAATGACCCTGGTAATTACAGACCTATCACTCTCGCGTCATGCACTTGCAAGATGCTTGAAAGGATCATCCTAAACCGACTGTTGCACAAAATAGGCAGGTTAGGGAGGGGGTCAATGGATTTGTTAAAGGACGGAGCACAGCAAATTGTATAGTTAATTACTTGGCTAATGACACGGCTAGGTACTCTGTATTTGTTGACATCAAAGGAGCCTTCGACAAAGCACAGGGGATTGCGATCCTGGACGAGCTTGCATGCATGGGTGTCAAGGGGAGACTCATGAAATGGGTTGACGACTACCTCACAGGAAGGAAAGCCAAGGTTTGCTTCAATGGAGCAGTCTCCAGAACAATGAATATGGAACTCGGGACCCCCCAAGGCGGAGTCTTAAGCCCTACACTATTCAATGTACTTATGAACGCCATTGCAAATATTGATTTTCCGGAAGGAACACAACAAGTGGGATATGCAGATGATGTTCTAATACAAGCTCCCACCTTGGGAAAAATTGAACAGTCCACTGAACTCCTTAGAAGGAAATGTATTGAGCTCGGTTTCACTCTCTCCACAAAAAAGACGAAGGCATACTCCCATCACAAGCGGAGAGCAAATGAAGAACTGCAAATTAATGGTGTAACACTTGAATGTGTTGACCACTATCGGTACCTTGGCGTCACTGTCGGCTCTAACAAGGGAAAGAAAGAGGAGCTCAATCAACTCATAGGAACATGCAAAAGTCGACTCAGGGCACTGAAAGCTATGACCTGGAATGGACATGGAGCCTCTATTGCCGTGCTTAAAATGATGTACACGGCCGTCATAGACTATGCCGCACCAGTTCTGTGCACCTACTCCCAAAGCGATATGAAAAGGCTTGAAAACATTCAAAATGAAGCCATGACAATCATTCTTGGAGTTCCAAGAACTGCCAAAACGTCTAATCTACGAGAGGAGTTGTCCCTTCCCAGTGTTAAAAGCAGAATTTAGGAGCTGAATGCTAAGCTTGCAATTAGGATAGCCAGAGATCCCCATTACAATGATATTGCCAAGAAAAAAACTGAGCTCTGTGCTACTTTCAGGGGGAAACAGGAGAAGCAAAAAATGGCATCACAGAGCAGTCTGCTACCTTGAAGAGCTTCACCTGCTTGAGCAAGCCCGTGAGCTCCTGCCTGTAGAGAGGTTACCTCCCTGGGAGGATGACTCATGCAAGATCATCATCAATGAAATGTCAACAAAAAATCTAACATGATACCACAAGAAATGAGGCACAAGTATCTCGAGGAAATTTATAAAGAAGCCGGAGATGAACTTGATCAAATCTACACTGACGGGTCATCTAATCCTATCAATGGCAGGGCTGGTGCAGCATACACGGTAATCAAGGATAATACTTTCCAACGCAGAAATGAAGAAAAAGCACGTATTGAGAACTATGCCTCTTCAACGCAAGCAGAGCTAGCTGCCATTGTTATGGCGTTAAGGTTTCTTGAACGGAACACTAATGGTGCAGTGATTTGCACCGATTCGAAAGCAGCACTTCAAAGCCTAAGTAAAAATCAGGCAGAAAATCTTGCAATAGTCGCTGAAATTAAGAGAGCTGTGAGAGTACTTCCCAATCAGGGAAGAGTCATCAAGTTTCTGTGGATCCCCTCCCATGTTGGAATATGTGGGAATGAACGAGCAGATGTGCTGGCTGCTGAAGGCGCTGAAGGAGACCATATTGAATACTTCATACCCAAGACTCAACTACAAATTAGAGGTATTGTCAGGCAACATCACCGTGACAGGGTAACTGAGGAAAGGAGGATAGAAGCACAAACCAGTGAATCTGTACGATGGTACAACATGGTTGCAGCTGGCAATCCCAATCATTATGGCCGAAGAAAAGGAGGACGAGAGAGAGAATCAGTAATAGCGAGAATCCGTCTTGGATACAAATATCCATGGAGATTTGGAATGGAATGGAAACAACAGTTGATCAGCGAAGTTGCAGAATCTGTGGTGAGAGTGATGGACACCGCCTTGACCACTATCTACGTGAATGTGAACACTTGAGAGACATTAGGAATATGTGTAGAATAATAAACCCCACATTGTTTGAGTTAGGAAAACACTATTTGTCAAATTTTGATACTGTTCTTAAAAGATTTCCCCATTTATCACCCGCAAGATAACGTAAGCTTTTAAGGGTTGATAAATGTTAACCTTCTTGTTTGAGGAGCTGTTCACTTGAGACAGTTAAGCAAGTCCCAGCTGTGTCTGGGTACAAGTGACAGGATGAACAACCCAGCGGGTTTTCTTCCTGTTGGGGAGTGTTGTACATTCTGCTATGGCGGTATGTTCACTCACAAGATGAGTGGCGCTGCCCAATAAACTCGCCCCTCGGGGCAAAATTTAAAAATTTAAATTGTCAAAGACTTAATTTACACACAAATTCTTCGTACTTATACTCTATTGGATGAGGTGACATGGTACAAAAGTTTTGGGTGAGATGACAAACACAAGACAGAAATGTTTACAAGAAAGACTGCTACAAAAATATACTAATATATATAAATATATATAAATATATATATATATATATATATATATATATATATATATATATATATACATATATATATATATATATATATATATATATATATATATATATATATATATACATACATATATATATATATATATATATATATATATATATATATACATATATATTTATATATATTTATATATATTAGTATATTTTTGTAGCAGTTTTTCTTGTAAACATTTATGTCTTGTGTTTGTCATCTCACCCAAAACTTTTGTACCATGTCACCACATCCAATAGAGTATAAGTACGAAGAATTCGTGTGTAAATTAACTCTTTGACAATTTAAATTTTTAAATTTTGCCCCGAGGGGCGAGTATATATATATATATATATATATATATATATATATATATATATATATATATATATATATATATATATATATATATATATATATATATATATATATATATATATATATATATATATATATATATATATATATATATATATATAGATATATATATATATATACCTGTTCTCAGCCTACTATGCAAGGCCCGATTTGCTTAATAAGCCAAGTTTTCATGAATTAATTGTTTTTCGACTACCTAACCTACCTTTTTGGGCTACCTAACCAAACCTACCCTATAAAGATAGGTTAGGTTAGGTTAGGTAGGGTTGGTTAGGTTCGGTCATATATCTACGTTAATTTTAACTCCAATAAAAAAAAATTTACCTCATACATAATGAAATGGGTAGCTTTATCATTTCATAAGAAAAAAATTAGAAAAAATATATTAATTCAGGAAAACTTGGCTTATTAGGCAAATCGGGCCTTGCATAGTAGGCCAAAAAGTGAGTTCTGGCTACTAGGTACGACATATATATATATATATATATATATATATATATATATATATATATATATATATATATATATATATATATATATGTATATATATATGTCGTACCTAGTAGCCAGAACGCACTTCTCGGCCTACTATGCAAGGCCCGATTTGCCTAATAAGCCAAGTTTTCATGAATTAATTGTTTTTCGACAACCTAACCTACCTAACCTAACCTAACCTAACTTTTTCGGCTACCTAACCTAACCTAACCTAAAAAGATAGGTTAGGTTAGGTTAGGTAGGGTTGGTTAGGTTCAGTCATATATCTACGATAATTCTAACTCCAATAAAAAAATATGACCTCATACATAACGAAATGGGTAGCTTTATCATTTCATAAGAAAAAAAATAGAGAAAATATATTAATTCAGGAGAACTTGGCTTATTAGGCAAATCGGGCCTTGCATAGCAGGCCGAGTACGACGTTCTGGCTACTAGGTACAACATATATATATATATATATATATATATATATATATATATATATATATATATATGTCGTACCTAGTAGCCAGAACGCTGTTTTTGGCCTACTATTCAAGGCCTAATTTGCCTAATAAGCCAAGTTTTCCTGAAATAATATATTTTCTCTAATTTTTTTCTTATGAATTGATAAAGCTACCCATTTCAATATGTATGAGGTCAATTTTTTTTTATTGGAGTTAAAATTAACGTAGATATATGACCGAACCTAACCAACCCTACCTAACCTAACCTAACCTATCTTTATAGGTTAGGTTAGGTTAGGTAGCCGAAAAAGTTAGGTTAGGTTAGGTTAGGTAGGTTAGGTAGTCGAAAAAACATTAATTCATGAAAACTTGGCTTATTAGGCAAATCGGGCCTTCCAAAGTAGGCTGAGAAGTGCGTTCTGGCTATTAGGTACGACATATATATATATATATATATATATATATATATATATATATATATATATATATATTTATATATATATATATATATATATATATATATATATATATATATGTCGTACCTAGTAGCCAGAACGCACTTCTCAGCCTACAATACAAGGCCCGATTTGACTAATAAGCCAAATTTTCATGAATTAATTGTTTTTCGACTACCTAACCTACCTAACCTAACCTAACCTAACTTTTTTGGCTACCTAACCTAACCTAACCTATAAAGATAGGTTAGGTTAGGTTAGGTAGGGTTGGTTAGGTTCGGTCATATATCTACGTTAATTTTAACTCCAATAAAAAAAAATTGACCTCATACATAATGAAATGGGTAGCTTTATTATTTCATAAGAAAAAAATTATAGAAAATATATTAATTCCGGAAAAATTGGCTTATTAGGCAAATCGGGCCTTGCATAGTAGGCTGAGAAGTGCGTTCTGGCTACTAGGTACGACATATATATATATATATATATATATATATATATATATATATATATATATATATATATATATATATATATATATATATATATATATATATTTATATATATAATGTACCTAGTAGCCAGAACGCACTTCTCGGCCTACTATGCAAGGCCTGATTTGCCTAATAGGCCGAGTGATTTTCTAAAATTTCAATAAATTGCTTCCATTTAGTTTACTTGAATTATTATTATTATATTATATTAGGAACATAATTTATTGACTTAGTTGTGATAGTTTATGTAAAGTATGGTTGGTTAGGTTCGGTCATATATCTACGTTAGTTTTAACTCAAATTTAAACAAATTAACTGATAAATAATGAAATGGACAGATTGATCATTTCATATGAAAATTTATAGAAAATTATATAAGTTCAGGAAAACTTGGCTTATTTGGCAAATCGGGCCTTGTATAGTAGAAGTACGACGTTGTGGCTACTAGGTACATATGTATACATATATGTCATACCTAGTAGCCAGAATGCACTTCTAGGTCTACTATGCAAGGCCCGTGTTGCCTAATAGGCCGAGTGATTTTCTTTATTTTCAAAATATTGTTTCCAACTGATTTCTTTGAAATAATATTAATATATTATATTAAAAACATAAATTATTGGCTTATTTATGATAGTTTAGGTTAGGTTAACATAGGTTAGGTTAGGTAGGGTTGGTTAGGTTCGGTCATGTATCTGCGTTAATTTTAACTCAAATTAAAAAACCCTAACTTATACATAATGAAATGGATTGCTTAATCATTTCATAAGAAAAAACTTCGAAAAAAACATGAATTCAGGAAAACTTGGCTTACTTGGCAAATCGGGCCTTACATAGTAGGCCGAGTACTGCGTTCTGGCTATAATGTTGCGACATCGCGTTGAGACGTTCATCCATTAGGAATACTTGGAGCATTTATCATGTACATGTACGTCATGTACGTCATGATAAGCCGGTCGGCCGAGCGGACAGCACGCTGGACTTGTGATCCTGTGATCCTGGGTTCAATCCCAGGGCCGGCGAGAAACATTGGGCAGAGTTTCTTTCATCCTATGCCCCTGTTACCTAGCAGTAAAATAGGTACCTGGGTGTTAGTCAGCTGTCACGGGCTGCTTCCTGGGGGTGGAGGCCTGGTCGAGGACCGGGCCGCGGGGACACTAAAAAGCCCCGAAATCATCTCAAGATAATCTCAAGAAGATACATTATATCAAAAAGAGGGAGAGAGAGAGTTTGAGGAAGATTGAGAACATCATTCCCTTAGCCCTTACAAGATCCTGATTCTTTCATGGTTCGTACATGTTTTAGTAATTAACAACAATCACCCATTCTCAGATTAAACAGAGTAACACTCGCAACGAGCTCTCTGTGTGTGTGGATCAGCTGAGAAAGTGAGGGGCAGACATGACACTTCAAGCATGTCACACCACTCAAGTGAGGTAGATTAAACACTAGTCAGTTTAAGATTGTAACCATCTAGTCCAGTAACGGTGTCCAAGTGGCCTGTGTGAGTGACTGTGACTTAATGACACATAAGTTTTTTGGGTGAGTACTCGTTATTATGGTGACTCAGTGATATGTGATTACATTGTTATTTTATCAGTTTAAGTGATTGTTGATGATTAATTACAGTTTGTTTCTCAGTGACTAAAGTGTTAATATTATACTATTAAGAGCATGAATTACTGACTTAGTTATGTTAGTTCAGGTTAGGTTAGGTTAGGTAGGTTAGGTTTTGTCATATTTCTATGTTATTTTAACTCAAATTAAGAAAACTCAAAATCACATACAATATTTTGGAAAGCTTTATCATTTCATAATAAAAAATGAAAATTTATAAATTAAGGAAAACTCGGCTTTAAGTTTTGTTATCAACATACATATAAAATTTATCCTGTTTGCCCATATTCAGTGTGCAAATTCAGCTTTCTTATTGTCCATTACATCAATATATGAATGATGGTCCTCATCATTACTAAAAATACTGTCTAAACAGGAGAATAAGCTATTTATCCGTATGGTATTTTCCACTGTGACTAAATATTTTAACTATGAAAATATTGTATTATGATCACCATCTAAATTAAGGCCTTACATTCATCAAGAGTGATTTATTCCCACCCAATGAACTACTAGACGGCCCAAAGAAAGTTTAAAATTATAATAAAAGTGCACAAGGCACACCTGTGAGGTAAATGTAGTTTTAAAGTACTGGCAACGGGTGAATGGCCAAACAAAATAGCACCGAGGATCAGAGGAGGAGGACGAGATTTCGTCGAGTGCTGTGGCACCGACTTAGTCGCTATACAATGAGAGGCAAGAGTGGGTAAAGCAGCTAGTCGCAGCCAATCAGCAATAGTGATGCAGTGACGTCATCAGCGAGCACCAAGACTGGACAACAGATTTGCGAATTGAATCACTGGTCTCACAGCTGAGGACAAGGGCAGACGTAGGCGCCAGCACTCCAGGAGAAGATCGCCAGTTTTGCGATAGTGTGGGAAGTTGAACATTACCAGAGGGAGCATTAAGAGTACTTTGACCATAACAGGAGAGGCTGACAACATTTTTGACAGGGTGGAAAAGCAAATAGTGACAAGGTGGAGCGACTGTTTTTAGTGGAACCCAACAGGGCACCCTTGGTCAACATAGGGATGTGATTACATCCCCTTCAGATGTTTGTGTATAATGCGAAGAGTGAGGATCTTCCGTCAAGTGTTTGAGGCAGTCCCGACGCAACCCATAAGCCAGCGGGTCGTGGCCATATATGTTGCTGTACAGAAGGAAATGAAGGTAAGAAGAGATTTATAGCATTCAACAGGACGACGGGTAAGTGTAGTGCCAAATACCCTTTTAGCACGAGAGCCAGACCAGTGATTGCTGCGATTATTTTATCAGACAATCCGAAAAGACGTTAATCTCCAGTGACACTATATATGATAAATGTTGACACAACCAGTGGAGACAGTAGATATGTTGGCATAGTTTAACAGTGCAGGCTATACAATTCAGAGACTACGGAGGAAGGTGGAGGTCCCGCGAGGCAACGTACTCTTATGAGAATACAACACATTTGGCGGTAGTGGAGCAGCCTGAGGATACAGCTCTTACTACTATGATAGGAACGAGAGTACTTGAAGACTTCATTGGAGAGGAGCCTTAGTGAGTGAGTGCGACGTCAAGGTTATTATTAGTGAGAGACAGGAGACTAAGAACATGGCCGATGTCACAAATCAGCTGTTGGAGGAATGAAGTCATCAGGGCAGCCGCGGCAACAGCGAGGCAGCTTGACCTAAGTAAAGCTCACCGCTTCTGCTGAGGATAACTCAATTTATTTGGCACTGGACATAGAGGTGTCTGCCTCGATTTAAATAGCAATGTGAGTTAGTGAACATGACTGCCACAGGTAATCACTATCTTAACACCTCACGTTTTACCTAACAAACGTAAGGTAAAATAAAAATTTTACCTGAAAATTTATATTTTCGTATTACTGTTTAGTGTAGAATACTTTATTCATTAATTGTTATTAGCACAGCATTCTTCACATGCTACCAAACCTGTGTTGACACGACCACAACTTTTCACATGCAAAGATTTACAATCACATGAAGCTTATTAGCGGCTCCCAAGCTCTTGCTCTACTGGTTGATACTTGTTACCTCCACTTAACAGATGGTTTACTCCCATGCTTATATTGTCCGACATTTCCCACACCCCAAATACTAGCCCCTAGTACGAGGAGATAAATTTATTGTGCTAGGAAATTAAATTGACTAACATTACTAACAAGAAGCATAGTGCCGCCAAATTCTTCCTATTATTCATGGCTGCGATTGCATCAGTCACCCAGTTCCTATGAGAACAAACTATTTTTATAAATCTAATTAAACCCAGTCTAATCTTTGTTTCATATACTTGGTAATTTAGACTGGAAATTTATTTAATTCCTTAAAATAAATTATACCTCCTTTTTCTAGGTAGAATTTTCCACAGCCGCCATCAGCTGATTCTGGCAGAATAAAGTCACGAACTGAATATTACCTATGCATATGTGTTGTTCATATAACGACACTTTGGTTCAATAATATAAATAGCGGAAAACTGTCTGTTTATACTGTCACAGTATAACTGTCACAGATAGGAAGCTAGGGAATGCGCGCGTCACCTCTGCTGGTGTTCCGAGAAACTCGCCATTTAGCATAGCAAAATATAGGGATCATCCGTGCATTAACGAGTCCCAGACGTTGCTGCCTGCTTCACCTAGCATCCAGGACACCACGTCCGGTTGGATGAGCAATCTTATCATTCTTTATGGCCATAATTACAGTGATAGATTATCCAATCGTTAGGACGTAGGATTATTAAATAAACCTAGTAAGTATAATTCCGTGAAGCGGTTAATTCCTTTAATGGATATTAGTTTATGTAACTGTAGTTCAATAGAAATTACATTTTATGCCTTTCACAGCGTGGAATAAAGGTGACGAGAGCGGATCATCTTGACTGGAGAACCATATGTCCAAGACACCTTTACATTGAGACAGAATTGTACTGATATAGGAAGACTGTTAGATGCACTTCTCATTATCTACTTGACAGCTGTGTTGATCATTACTTTGGTATGATATTGTAGTTACTTTACTAACACCATAACCCTTTTTTTCTGATAAATTTTATTATTTAAATTATGCAATATAATGTTTATTAGGTAGATCTAGCAGTTTTAGATCTACCCCCAAAAAGTGTTGAAGTGGAATAATCTAACTAATTATATTCAATTGATACAGTTCCCTTATGTCAAATATTTATCTAGATTTATTAATAAATTTATGATTATAGTAAGCTATATGTTGGAAGATTTTCCCCACATATAGGTCAATATTCAATCAATATCGGCCACGTTTTGCCAAATTTATATATTTTCTTTCCAATATATTAATCTCAAGTTTGCCCCGAACATCCATTAATTGTCAAACTATCTCCTCGGCAAAGTGCCACAAGAATAACAGGTAACTAGGATAAATTATAACAAATGATCAAGACAAATTGACCAAAATGATCGAGCTACATCCACTTATAATAGCCAATAGCATTAGTGTTAACTTTGTCAGTGGATTAATTAAAGAGATGTTTGGGGGTCTCCTGCTGAACCCACAATTTAGAGATAATATGAACATTACTGGAACACTAACCTTCGCCTTCAACAGCGTTAATCTCAGCACTGTGGTCCATCAGCAGACTTATCATGTGCAGAGGACTGGCGCTCCATCTGGCCGCAGTGTGAAGGAATGGCAATTCCCCTATGTTCCGCAAATCTTAACCGAGGATGAAATAGAAAAAAGTCATAATTTAAAAAACTTTGAAATAAATTTAATAAAAAATGTTCTTATTACAAATATTGTAATAAAATTGTGAAATAAGGATAATTTCTTAAGTATTATATTTACTGCATTTAGAGATCAGACATCTTAAGAATGTACATTCATGAGCAATGTATACCGTCATGTATTCTGTTGAACAAATAGAATTTGCCAACCATTCAAGCCTTAACACACACACACACACACACACACACACACACACACACACACACACACACACACACACACACACACACACACACACACACACACACACACACACACACACACCTTACGGAACTGAACCTTACGACACTAGAGAAAAGAAGGGAGAGAGGAGATATGATAGGGACATATAAAATACTCAGGGGAATTGACAAAGTGGAAATAGATGAAATGTTCACACGTAATAATAACAGAACGAGGGGACATGGGTGGAAACTGGAAACTCAGATGAGTCACAGAGATGTTAGGAAGTTTTCTTTTAGCGTGAGAGTAGTAGAAAAATGGAATGCACTTGGGGAACAGGTTGTGGAAGCAAATACTATTCATACTTTTAAAACTAGGTATGATAGGGAAATGGGACAGGAGTCATTGCTGTAAACAACCGATAGCTAGAAAGGCGGGATCCAAGAGTCAATGCTCGATCCTGCAAGCACATATAGGTGAGTACATATAGGTGAGTACACACACACACACACACGCACACACACACACACACACACACACACACAGACACACACACACACACACACACATACACACACACACACACACACACACACACACACACACACACACACACGCGCACGCACGCACGCACGCACGCACGCACGCACGCACGCACGCACGCACACACACACACACACACACACACACACACACACACACACACACACACACACACACACACACACACACACACACACACACACACACACACACACACAGGAAAGTGTGAAAGTCGGAAAGCCTTTGACACAGTACCGCATAAGAGGCTGGTACATAAGCTGGAGAGACAGGCAGGTGTAGCTGGTAAGGTGCTCCAGTGGATAAGGGAGTATCTAAGCAATAGGAAGCAGAGAGTTACGGTGAGGGGTGAGACCTCCGATTGGCGTGAAGTCACCAGTGGAGTCCCACAGGGCTCTGTACTCGGTCCTATCTTGTTTCTGATATATGTAAATGATCTCCCGGAGGGTATCGATTCATTTCTCTCAATGTTTGCGGACGATGCTAAAATTATGAGAAGGATTAAAACAGAAGAGGACTGTTTGAGGCTTCAAGAAGACCTAGACAAGCTGAAGGAATGGTCGAACAAATGGTTGTTAGAGTTTAACCCAACCAAATGTAATGTAATGAAGATAGGTGTAGGGAGCAGGAGGCCAGATACAAGGTATCATCTGGGAGAGGAAATTCTTCAGGAGTCAGAGAAGGAAAAAGACTTGGGGGTTGATATCACGCCAGACCTGTCTCCTGCAGCACATATCAAGCGGATAACATCAGCGGCATATGCCAGGCTGGCCAACATACGAACGGCATTCAGAAACTTGTGTAAAGAATCATTCAGAACTTTGTATACCACATATGTCAGGCCAATCCTGGAGTATGCAGCCCCAGCATGGAGTCCATATCTAGTCAAGGATAAGACTAAACTGGAAAAGGTTCAAAGGTTTGCCACCAGACTAGTACCCGAGCTGAGAGGTATGAGCTACGAGGAGAGACTACGGGAATTAAACCTCACTTCGCTGGAAGACAGAAGAGTTAGGGGGGACATGATCACCACATTCAAGATTCTGAAGGGGATTGATAGGGTAGATAAAGACAGTCTATTTAACACAAGGGGAACACGCACAAGGGGACACAGGTGGAAACTGAGTGCCCAAATGAGCCACAGAGATATTAGAAAGAACTTTTTTAGTGTCAGAGTGGTTGACAAATGGAATGCATTAGGAAGTGATGTGGTGGAGGCTGACTCCATACACAGTTTCAAGTGTAGATATGACAGAGCCCGATAGGCTCATGAATCTGTACACCTGTTGATTGACGGTTGAGAGGCGGGACCAAAGAGCCAGAGCTCAACCCCCGCAAACACAACTAGGTGAGTACAACTAGGTGAGTACACACACACACACACACACACACACACACATACACACACACACACACACACACACACCTTACGGAACTGAACCTTACGACACTAGAGAAAAGAAGGGAGAGAGGAGATATGATAGGGACATATAAAATACTCAGGGGAATTGACAAAGTGGAAATAGATGAAATGTTCACACGTAATAATAACAGAACGAGGGGACATGGGTGGAAACTGGAAACTCAGATGAGTCACAGAGATGTTAGGAAGTTTTCTTTTAGCGTGAGAGTAGTAGAAAAATGGAATGCACTTGGGGAACAGGTTGTGGAAGCAAATACTATTCATACTTTTAAAACTAGGTATGATAGGGAAATGGGACAGGAGTCATTGCTGTAAACAACCGATAGCTAGAAAGGCGGGATCCAAGAGTCAATGCTCGATCCTGCAAGCACATATAGGTGAGTACATATAGGTGAGTACACACACACACACACACACACACACACACACACACACACACACACACACACACACACACACACACACACACACACACACACACACACACACACACACACACACACACACACGCACGCACGCACGCACGCACGCACGCACGCACGCACGCACGCACGCACACACACACACACACACACACACACACACACACACACACACACACGCACGCACGCACGCACGCACGCACGCACGCACGCACGCACGCACGCACGCACGCACACACACACACACACACACACACACACACACACACACACACACACACACACACACACACACACACACACACACACACACACACACACAGGGCACCTCCCAGGTCACCTCCCAGGTCGCATCCTCCCCAACTCAGCCCTCCTATACATCCCCCCTGCCTCAGCCTCCCACAACCCCCCTGTCCCTTCCACATTTGCACCTCCACAACGATTCCCCTGCCCCTGCTACATCACACTTGTCAGCGACCCCAGTGGGTCAAGCCATGCCCACCCCAAACCCACCTTCCCATCCCCCCTCCCCAAATACCCCTTCCCACTCCCCTGCCCCTTCTACCCCAATGACTTCAATTCCATCTACTCCATCCCAGCTTCCACTGCACCCCTCTTCCACTCACCCCCAAACCCCACCCAACCCTCACCCCTCCTATGCACCTCCAGCCCACATTTAACCCCCTCACCTTGTGACCCCCTAACACCTTCCCCCATCTCCCTCTTCCCCTCTTCTACCCCAAAACCCCCACCTACCCCCGATTCCCCCCTAACTAATATACCCTCTCTTCCACTCCCAGCACCCATGCTCCATTCTCATCTCAGCTCTCCGCCCTCAGTATCCCTCTTCCCCCCAACCTCTCAACCTCTATCTGACTCTCAGTCTCACTCTATTTCTCAACCCCCCTATGCTATTCAGACCCCTAACTTTCAGACCCGTTATGCCCTTCCTACCCCCCTAGATGCCCAGACCCCATTCGCCTACCAGGCACTCCCAGGCACCCCCCTAGCACCCCCCCACTCACCCCCACAGCCCCCACTTGCCCCCCAGACACCCCCCAGTTCCCCCCAGACCCCTGGTGAAAGGGGGAACTCTGACACCCGAGTTTCCAAGAAGAGTCTCAAGGTTTGGTACACCAATGCTGATGGGGTAGCCAATAAAGCAGAAGAGATAAAAGAAAGAGTTAGTGAGGCAGACCCAGACATAGTGGCAATAGTGGAAACTAAAATAAATGGCATGATCTCGGATGCAATCTTTCCAGAGGGGTACCAGGTGATAAGAAAAGAAAGGACACAGAGACAGGGAGGAGGAGTGGCACTACTAATAAAGCGGAAATGGAAGTTTGATGAGCTGGAAAATCCGGGTACCAATGAAAGCACAAGCTTCATACATGGAACTCTGACAGTGGATGGGAAGAAGATTGTAATCTTGATACTCTACAATCCCCCACCAAACAGTAGAAGGCCCAGGCAGGAGTACGAGGACAGCAACAAGACATGTATGGATGAACTGCAGAGGGCAGCAACTTTAGCGCATAGAATGAGAGCGAAGCTGCTGGTCATGGGGGACCTAAATCACGGAGAGATAAATTGGGAAACGAGGAATCCGCATGGCGGGGAGGAGACCTGGGGAGCGAAGCTGGTAGACGTTATTGACAGAAATTTCCTAACACAGCATGTGAAAGAAGATACTAGGGAAAGAGGAGGGGATACGCCCAGCCTATTAGATCTCATTATCACTCAGAATGTAGAAGACATCGAGCAGTTGGAACATGAAATACCACTAGGAGCTAGTGACCATTGTGTCTTAGTCTTTGACTACATGATGGAGCTTAAAATTGTGACCAAAGGACAAGAGGTCCGGGAAAGGAGACTTGATTACAGAAAAGGGGACTACAGAAGGATAAGGGACTACCTGGGAGAAGTGCAGTGGGAGGAAGAACTTAGAGGAAAAACAGTGCAAGGTATGATGAACCAAGTCATATTGAAATGCAAGGAGGCTGAAGATAGATTTATTCCAACAATAAAGGAAAAAAGCAGGAGGGAATATAATAACCCATGGTTTAATAGACAGTGTCAGGAAGCAAAGGTGAGAAGCAGGAGGGAGTGGAGGAAGTACAGAAGACAAAGGACAGAGGACAACAGGATTAGATGTAACAGAGCTAGGAATGATTACATTAACATAAGACGAGTGTCGGAAAGAAATTATGAGAACGATATTGCAGTCAAAGCGAAAAAGCAAGCAAAATTACTACATAGCCATATAAGAAGGAAGATGTCGGTAAATGACCAAGTGACAAGACTGAGGAAAACAGAAGGGGCATATACAGAAAGCGACAAGGAAATCTGCGAGGTACTGAATGCAAAATTCCATGGAGTGTTCACAACCGAGCCTGAGCAGCTCCCATTGTTAGAAGTGACTACCCAAGATGAAAGACTATCGGATATAGAGGTGACAGCAGAGGATGTAATGAAACAGTTGACAACACTGGATGCAAATAAAGCTGTTGGACCAGACAAAGTATCACCGTGGATACTCAAAGAGGCAGCGCAGGCTCTCAGCGTGCCTCTGGCAATGATCTTTAATGAGTCACTTATGTCGGGAGAATTGCCCAGTTGCTGGAAGGAGGCAAATGTCGTACCGATTTTCAAAAAGGGTGATAGGGAGGAGGCACTTAACTACAGACCCGTATCACTGACAAGCATCCCCTGCAAAATACTTGAAAGAATAATTAGGCTAAGACTTGTTGAGCACCTGGAGAGCATTGGGTTTGTAAACAAGCACCAACATGGGTTCTGGACAGGGAAATCATGCCTAACAAACCTTTTAGAATTCTATGATAAAGTAACAAGGATAAGGCAGGACAGAGAAGGCTGGGCAGACTGCATATTTCTTGACTGCCAAAAGGCCTTTGATACGGTACCGCACATGAGACTGCTATACAAACTTGAGAGGCAGGCAGGAGTAAGCGGAAAGGCCCTAGTATGGGTGAAGAACTACCTAACAGGAAGGAGCCAGAGGGTAATGGTAAGGGGCGAAAAGTCGGACTGGCGAACAGTAACAAGTGGAGTACCTCAAGGATCGGTGCTGGGACCAATCCTCTTTCTAATTTACGTAAATGATATGTTTACAGGAGTGGAATCATACATGTCAATGTTTGCAGATGACGCAAAATTAATGAGAAGAGTTGTGACAGACGAGGATTGTAGGATCCTCCAAGAGGACTTAAACAGGCTGCAGAGATGGTCAGGGAAATGGCTACTGGAGTTTAACACCAGTAAATGTAAAGTTATGGAAATGGGATCAGGTGACAGGAGACCAAAGGGACAGTACACAATGAAGGGGAACAGCCTACCTGTAACGATTCGAGAAAGAGACCTGGGAGTGGATGTGACACCTAATCTAACTCCTGAGGCACATATAAATAGGATAACGACAGCAGCGTACTCTACACTGGCGAAAATTAGAACTTCATTCAGAAACCTAAATGAGGAAGCTTTTAGGGCGCTTTACACTGCCTACGTGAGACCCGTCTTAGAGTATGCCGCGCCATCATGGAGCCCCCACCTGAAGAAACACATAAAGAAACTGGAGAAGGTTCAGAGGTTTGCGACGAGGCTTGTCCCAGAGCTACGAGGGATGGGATATGAAGAGCGGCTGAAGGAACTGAACCTTACGACACTAGAGAAAAGAAGGGAGAGAGGAGATATGATAGGGACATATAAAATACTCAGGGGAATTGACAAAGTGGAAATAGATGAAATGTTCACACGTAATAATAACAGAACGAGGGGACATGGGTGGAAACTGGAAACTCAGATGAGTCACAGAGATGTTAGGAAGTTTTCTTTTAGCGTGAGAGTAGTAGAAAAATGGAATGCACTTGGGGAACAGGTTGTGGAAGCAAATACTATTCATACTTTTAAAACTAGGTATGATAGGGAAATGGGACAGGAGTCATTGCTGTAAACAACCGATAGCTAGAAAGGCGGGATCCAAGAGTCAATGCTCGATCCTGCAAGCACATATAGGTGAGTACATATAGGTGAGTACACACACACACACACACACACACACACACACACACACACACACACACACACACACACACACACACACACACACACACACACACACACACACACACACACACACACACCCCTCTCTAGGTCATCAATAAGGTGTACAGAGTGACTTAAAATACCTAATTTAAAGTAGGTCTCAATATCTCAAATATACAACTCCGTGGCTCACTTGGGTGGGGCTTGACACATGATACCCTGGTGACCGCTCACCATCTCACCCCACACCTTCCTACGCCTTACACTGCCCCAAGACACCCCCCTACCCCTTCCCCTATACACAAACACCCCCGCACCCAACACACACACACACACACACGCACACGCACACACGCACACGCGCACACACGCACACACACACGCACACGCACACGCACACACCCACACACACACACACACACTCACACACACACACACTCACACGCACACGCACGCACACAAAGACACACACAGACACACACACACGCACACACACACGCACATACAGACACACACACACACACACACACACACACACACACACACACACGCACACACACACACACACACACACACACACACACACACACACACACAGGTCAAGCGGGATGGTAAGACAACAGAATGAAGCTGGAGGAGGGGGACTGGACGAGTCATTCATGGAGATGATTGCTAAGGCTTGGAAGGAAGTCAGTGGGGAATTGAAGGACCTGAGGGAAACTATATGTAAGCTGCAGATAGAACTAAGTGCAGCACAAGAGGAGATAAAAAGCCTAAAAACAGGCCCTCCTCAGACTCTGGCCCAGGGGACCAACCCCCAGGTGCCTGGAGATGTAGCTATGGCAGGGACCCCTACAATTGGCCCAACCTTTGCTGAAATGCTCAAGAGCTCAGGAGCAATGTCCACAGTCAAGGATGTTGTAATGAAAGCAGTAACCTCACAGGAGGCAGCTAGATGCACAAGCCAGCTAATGGAAAGGAAAAGAGCTGTAGTAGTGGTAGGTGTCGAGGAACAAGAGGGCTCCACAAGGGAGGAAACGAGGACTAAAGACAAAGCTGCAGTGACAGGGATATTAAAGGAGATAGGAATGGAAGGGGCTGAACGAGACATAGAACAGTTTTTCCGGATTGGCCAGTACAACAGAGACAAAAAAAGATTGAACAAGGTAGTATTCAAGAGCGAGGACATCAAAGAGGACATTCTAGTAAGGAAGAACAAACTGAGGCATGCAAGGAACTACAAAGAGGTATATGTTCAGAGGGACATGACCAGAGACGAGATAGTAAGGGCAGCAGATGCAAGGAAAAGGCGCAAGGAGAGGGAAGAGAGCCAGGGAACCTCAGCCTCCAACCCAGCAATCCCAGAGGGGAGTGGGGAACCCCAATCCAGCAACCCAGGAACCCCAGGGGGGAATGCAACACCCCAGTCCACCACCCAATAGGGCCCTCTCTACCCCCCAGCACAAACCCTTCCTTGCCCCTGCATAATGCCCATCATGAAACCCAAATCCTCCCCTTCCCCTTACCCCAAGTAGCCCCTGCTTTCCCAACCCCTGGTCTTCTCCCTGCCCCAAGCAGGCCTGAGCAAGACCAAAGCCCTCTATCCCCCACTCCACCTCCCTCCAAACCCCTGTCAACTACACCGCAGGAGGGCGTGCCCTCTCCCCAAGCAATCCCTGCTCCCTCACCCCCAGGACTTCTTCCTGACCCAAGCAGGCCTGAGGAAGACCTAAGCCCTCCACCCCCCACCCCACCTCCCCCTGAACCCCTGGCAACTACCTCACAGGAGGAGGAGCCTACCCAAGTAGCAAGGACCATAGAACAACCTCCTACACTTGTAGGGAGTGTGGGTGAAATTGGATATAAGAAAGTGAGCTTCAAGGTAATGTACTCAAACATTGATGGGATTACCAATAAAGCAAGTGAACTGGCAGAAAGGGTGCAAGAAGAAAACCCTGATGTAATAGGACTAACAGAAACAAAATTGTCAGGAGTCATAACAGATGCTGTGTTTCCAAAGGACTACTATATAGTAAGGAAAGAGAGGGAAGGGAGAGGAGGTGGAGGAGTGGCCCTGCTGATAAGGAAGGACTGGAGTTTTGATGAGATGGAAATTCCGGGCTGTGACGGATTCAGAGATTACATAACAGGAACTATAACAATGGGTGGACCTAAGATAATAGTGACAGTCATTTACAACCCTCCCCTAAATGACAGAAGACCTAGAGAGGAGTTTGATAGGAACAACATGGCAACCATTAATATAATAGAGAGAGCAGCTTCAGTTGCCTGCAGGAATGGCTCAAGACTCTTAATCATGGGTGATTTCAACCATGGAAAGATAGACTGGGAGAATGGGGACCCACATGGTGGTGCAGATACGTGGCGAGCTAAACTCTTGGAAGTGGCAACAAGGAATTTTCTGAGCCAGCATGTCAAGGAACCCACAAGAATGAGAGGCAATGATGAACCAGCTAGACTCGACTTAATATTCACCCTGAATGAGTCAGAAATAAGGGAAGTCAAAGTTGAAGCCCCCATAGGAATGAGTGACCACAGTGTACTGACCTTTGAGTACTTGGTGGAGGTAGGGATAACCTATCCAAGGATGGGAGTGGAGGGGAAAAGACTGAATTACCGAAGAGGAAAATATGACGAGATGAGGAACTTCCTAATGGGAATACCATGGGAAACAGAACTTAGAGACAAGAATGTGCAGGTCATGATGGATATTGTCACCCAAAAGTGCCAGGAAGCTGCAGACAGGTTTATCCCCGTCCAAAAGGAGAAAAACGAAAAACAACAGAAAAACCCATGGTTCAACCAGGAATGTAAGGTAGCGAAACAACTGAGTAAAAGAACATGGAGAAACTACAGAAATAACAGAACACCAGAGAGCAGGGAGAGGTACCAGAGGGCCAGAAATGAGTACATCAGAGTGAGGAGGGAAGCAGAGAGACAGTTTGAAAATGACATCGCGAGTAAAGCCAAGACCCAACCAAAGCTGCTCCACAGCCATATCAGGAGGAAAACAGCAGTGAAGGAACAAGTGATGAAGCTGCGGAAAGGGGAGAACAGATACACAGAGAATGACAAGGAGGTGTGTGAAGAACTCAACAAGAGATTCCAGGAGGTCTTCACAATAGAACAAGGAGAAGCCCCTGCACTAAATGAGGAGGCGGCAACCTTGGAAACCTTGGAGGAATTTGACCTCACCAGTGATGAGGTTAAAAGGTGCCTGCTGGAGCTAGATGTGACAAAGGCTGTTGGGCCTGATAGAATCTCACCATGGATACTAAAGGAAGGTGCAGAAGCACTAAGTGTGCCACTCTCTATGGTGTATAACAGGTCACTGGAAACAGGAGACTTACCAGAAAGTTGGAAGACAACTAACGTGGTCCCAATATACAAAAAGGGTGACAGGCAAGAGGCACTGAATTACAGGCCAGTTTCCTTAACTTGTATACCATGCAAGGTGCTAGAGAAGATCGTGAGGAAAAGGCTCGTAGAGCATCTGGAGGGAAATAACTTTGTAACGCACCACCAACATGGGTTCAGAGATGGTAAATCGTGCCTCACAGGTTTAATAGAATTTTATGACCAGGCAACGAAAATTAGGCAGGAAAGAGAAGGGTGGGCCGACTGCATTTTCCTGGATTGCCAAAAAGCCTTCGACACAGTACCCCATAAAAGGCTGTTAAAAAAGTTGGAGCAACAGGCAGGAGTAAAAGGGAAGGTGCTCCAGTGGATAAGGGAGTACTTAAGCAACAGGAAACAGCGAGTAACGGTGAGGGGGAAGACATCAGAGTGGCGAGATGTCACCAGCGGAGTCCCACAGGGCTCAGTACTTGGACCCATCCTGTTTCTAATATATGTGAACGATCTTCCAGAGGGTATAGACTCATTCCTCTCGATGTTTGCTGATGATGCAAAAATTATGAGAAGAATCAAGACGGATGAAGATAGACAGAGACTACAGGATGACCTGGATAAACTGGAGGAATGGTCTAGAAAATGGCTGCTGAAGTTCAACTCTGGAAAGTGTAAGGTGATGAAATTAGGCGAAGGGAGCAGGAGGCTGAACACAAGGTATCATCTGGGAGGGGAAATCCTGCAAGAATCAAATAGAGAGAAGGATCTGGGGGTTGATATCACACCGAACCTGTCCCCAGAGGCCCACATCAAAAGAATATCATCAGCGGCATATGCTAGACTGGCCAACATAAGAACTGCCTTCAGAAACTTGTGTAAGGAATCATTCAGAACCCTGTATACCACTTATGTAAGACCAATCTTGGAGTATGCAGCTCCAGCCTGGAGTCCATACCTAGTTAAACACAAGACAAAGTTAGAGAAGATTCAGCGGTATGCCACCAGGCTCGTCCCGGAACTGAGAGGATTGAGCTACGAGGAAAGGCTAAAGGAGCTGAACCTCACATCCCTGGAAAACAGAAGAGTAAGGGGAGACATGATAACCACCTACAAAATTCTCAGGGGAATTGACAGGGTGGACAAAGACAAACTCTTCAGCACGGGTGGGACACGAACAAGGGGACACAGGTGGAAACTTAGTACCCAGATGAGCCACAGAGACGTTAGAAAGAATTTTTTCAGTGTCAGAGTAGTTAATAAATGGAATGCACTAGGAAGTGATGTGGTGGAGGCTGACTCCATACACAGTTTCAAATGTAGGTATGATAGAGCCCAGTAGGCTCAGGAATCTGTACACCAGTTGATTGACAGTTGAGAGGCGGGACCAAAGAGCCAAAGCTCAACCCCCGCAAGCACAATTAGGTGAGTACAATTAGGTGAGTACACACACACACACACACACACACACACACACACACACACACACACACACACACACACACACACACACACACACACACACACACACACACACACACACATACACACACACACAGTTCACACGCAGTTCTGGAGAGTGTCACACGTGGTGTCCGTAGGGTCCGCGAATAACATCAATTATCTCGAGACATTGAAGTGTTACAGAGACAAGAAACATAGTTTTTTGTCACAGGAGTGTACGCAAACGCAGTGATCAAGTGTATAGTGAGCTACTACAGCGGTAGAGCAATTAAGAAAGCAAAAACAAGGTCGAGTGGCAAGATCAGTGTGTACCGATGGGTCAGCCTAGCCACCGAGCCTAGCCAGGACCTACGATTTGCTTGCTGAGTGATGTGTTGTGAAGCGGATTGTAGCATACATAGTGATTGATCCCCCGAAGTGTGTGCACCGTTTAGGATCGTATACCAAGTGCACATAGTGGCTGACGACCAGTGAGGAAGATAGGAACGAATGTTACCAGGAGCACGTGGAGACAACAGTAGCAAGTGGAGACAACATTGATACCAGAGAGAGGAGAGGACAGGCGACCAACCCCGTCATAAGGACATCTCTTGAAACTCATCTAGGCGTGCTTGCTCGGGGTATGCTGACGGTAGGTACCCCTCTCTAGGTCATCAATAAGGTGTACAGAGTGACTTAAAATACCTAATTTAAAGTAGGTCTCAATATCTCAAATATACAACTCCGTGTGGCTCACTTGGGAACGGGGCTTGACACATGCTACCCTGGTGAGAGTACCACCAGATTCAGAGTACCACAACCCAGAACCCTACAATCCCAGAGGGAAGTGGAGAACCCTCCTCAAACAGTGCAACAGCCACAGGGATTGGCACACCACCCCCACATTCTACCCAACAGATACCCAACCTGCCCCATCCCCTGTCAGCCCCCCACTAAGTACCCACCAAGGGCACCCTCCCCCCACCCACCCCCCTCCTCCCACTCACCCCTCTCCGCAGGACCTCCCTCTCCCCCCATCCCCCATGCCCTCCCTTCTCCCACATGCCTTCCCGTCTCTCCCACCCCCAAGCCCTCCCTTCTCCCCTGCCCCCTAAGCACCCCACTCTCCCCCACTCCACCTATGTCTTCCCCTCTCCCCCACTCCCCTAACCCCCCCCCTCTTCCTCACCCACCTCAGCCCTCCTTTTTTCCCCCTTCGCTCCCTAAGCCCTCCACCCTCTTCTCCCCCCCCCCAAGCCCCCCATCTCCCCTATCCCCCAAGGCCTCTCCTTCCCCCATGCTTCCCCAACCCTCCCTCTCTCACCCCCCGACAACCCTCCCCCTCTCACTCTCCCCCCAACCCTCTCCCTCTCACTACCCTCCCCCTCTTTCCCACCCCCCTTACCCTCCCCCTCTCCCCCACCACCCCTCTCTCCCCCACTCCCCCAAGCCCTCCCTCCTCCACCAGTCTCCCTGTGCCAGGTCCCCCAGCTCCTACTCACCCCAGATCCAACAGGTCCCCCCCAGAGGAGAAGCAGAAGAGAGTCATTTTCAGGGTGATGTACTCGAACATAGATGGGATCACAAGCAAGACAAGTGAACTAAGGGAAAGAGCACAAGAAGTGAACCCAGATGTAATCGGACTCACTGAAACAAAACTCTCTGGAATCATAACGAATGCCGTGTTTCCCCAGGAGTACACAGTAATAAGAAAAGAGAGGGAAGGTAGGGGAGGAGGCAGAGTGGCCCTACTCATGAGAAAGGAATGGAGTTTTAAGGAGATGGCTATCCCGGGCTGTGAGGAGTTCAGAGACTACATAGCAGGCACCATGACAATGGGAGGACCAAGAATAGTAGTAGCAGTAATATACAACCCTCCCCCAAATGACAGAAGACCCAGTCAAGAGTATGAAAACAACAACATGGCAGTTAACACTATAATTGAGAGGGCAGCCTCTGCTGCCTGTAGAAATAGATCCCACCTGCTCATCATGGGCGACTTCAATCACGGAAGGATTGACTGGGAGAACAAGGAACCACATGGAGACGAGGATACGTGGAGAGCCAAACTATTGGAGGTGGTTACAAGAAACTTTTTAACCCAGCATGTCGGAGAACCCACAAGGATGAGAGGCAATGACGAACCAGCGAGACTCGACCTAGTCTTCACTCTGAACGACTCCGACATAAGAGAAATCGGTTTTGAGGACCCAGTAGGAATGAGCGACCACAGTATACTGGTGTTTGAGTACTTGTTTGAAGAAGAGTTATTGAACTCGAGGAGGGATACCGAAACCAAAAGGTTAGCATACCGAAAGCGAAACTATGAGGGGATAAGAAAATTCCTAACAGATATAGCATGGGAAACAGAGCTCAGGGGAAAGACGGCTCAAGATATGATGGATTACATCACGCAGAAGTGCAAGGATGCAGCAAACAAGTTTGTCCAAGTCCAAAAGGAAAACAGAGACATGAAAATGAGAAACTCATGGTTTATCAGAGATGTAGGCTAGCTAAGCAGCAAAGTAAAAGGTCATGGAGAAACTATAGGAATAACAGGACACTGGAGAGCAGAGAAAGATACCAGAATGCCAGGAATGAATATTTCAGGATGAGAAGTGAGGCAGAAAGACAATACGAAAATGACATCGCAAGCAAGGCAAAGACTCAGCCTAAATTGTTGCATAGCCACATCAGGAGAAAAACGACAGTAAAGGAACAGGTCATGAAATTAAGGATAGGGGCGGAAGGATTCACTACAAATGACAAGGAAGTGTGTGAGGAATTGAATAAGAAATTCCAGGAGGTCTTCACCTTAGAGCAAGAAGAAATTCCAGAGGTAAGTGAGGGAATAGCTAACCAGGAATAGCTAACCAGGAATAGCTAACCACTGGAAGAGTTTGAGATTACCAACGGGGAAGTAAGGAAGTGGTTACTAGAGATGGATGTGAAAAAGGCTATAGGCCCAGATGGAATCTTCCCTTGGGTTCTAAAGGAAGGAGCAAGAGAACTGTGCCTACCACTCTCCATAGTGTATAACAAATCACTGACAACAGGGGAACTGCCAGATATTTGGAAAGCAGCTAACGTAGTCCTGATATACAAGAAAGGGGATAGACAGGAGGCACTGAACTACAGGCCAGTGTCCCTAACCTGCATACCATGCAAGCTGATGGAGAAGATTGTGCGAAAAAAACTAGTGGAG
Organism: Procambarus clarkii; assembly: GCF_040958095.1. NCBI lineage: Eukaryota > Metazoa > Arthropoda > Malacostraca > Decapoda > Cambaridae > Procambarus > Procambarus clarkii. Next base: position 2,283,462 of record NC_091210.1, on the reverse strand, counting down.
CATCTGGAGCGAAGGAACTTTGTAACACAGCATTAACACGGGTTCAGGGATGGCAGGTCCTGCCTCACAGGGTTACTTGAATTCTATGACCAGGCAACAAAAATAAGGCAAGAAAGAGAAGGGTGGGCAGACTGCATATTTTTGGATTGTCAGAAAGCCTTTGATACAGTGCCACACAAGAGGCTAGTGCGAAAGTTGGAGATGCAGGCTAGAGTGAAAGGGAAGGTACTACAGTGGATAGAGGAGTACCTAAGCAACAGGAGACAACGAGTCTGTGTGAGGGGTGAGGTCTCAGACTGGCGCGCCGTCACAAGTGGAGTCCCGCAGGGGTCAGTCCTTGGACCTATACTGTTTCTGGTATATGTAAATGATCTCCCAGAGGGTATAGATTCGTTCCTCTCAATGTTTGCCGACGATGCAAAAATTATGAGGAGGATTGATACAGAGGATGAGAGTAGGAGGCTACAAGATAACCTAGATAGACTGAGTGAATGGTCCAACAAATGGCTGTTGAAGTTCAACCCGAGTAAATGCAAAGTAATGAAACTAGGCAGTGGATACAGGAGGCCAGACACATGATACAGAATAGGAGATGAAGTACTTAATGAAACAGACAGAGTGAAAGATCTAGGAGTTGATATCACACCAAACCTGTCTCCTGAAGCCCACATAAAGAGAATAACGTCTGCGGCATATGCGAGGCTGGCTAACATCAGAACGGCGTTCGGGAACCTGTGTAAGGAATCATTTAGAATCTTGTACACCACATATGTAAGACCAATCCTGGAGTATGCGGCTCCAGCATGGAGCCCGTACCTTGTCAAGCACAAGACGAAGCTGGAAAAGGTCCAAAGGTATGCTACTAGACTACTCCCAGAACTAAGAGGCATGAGTTATGAGGAAAGGCTGCGGGAAATGTACCTTACGACACTGGAAGACAGAAGAGTAAGGGGGGACATGATCACAACCTACAAAATCCTCAGAGGAATCGACCGGGTAAACAAGGATGAAATATTCAACACTGGTGGTACACGAACAAGAGGACACAGGTGGAAGCTGAGTACCCAAATGAGCCACAGAGACATTAGAAAGAACTTTTTCAGTGTCAGAGTAGTTAGTAAATGGAATGCACTAGGAAGTGATGTGGTAGAGGCTGACTCCATACACAGTTTCAAATATAGATATGATAGAGCCCAGTAGGCTCAGGAATCTGTACACCAGTTGATTGACGGTTGAGAGGCGGGACCAATGAGCCAAAGTTCAACCCCAGCAAGCACAATTAGGTGCGCACGCGCGCGCACACACACACACACACACACACACTACTCTGACACTGAAAAAGTTCTTTCTAACGTCTCAGTGGCTCATTTGGGTACTCAGCTTCCTCCTGTGTCCCCTTGTTCGCGTCCCACCAGTGTTGAATAGTTCATCCTTGTTTACCCGGTCGATTCCCCTGAGGATTTTGTAGGTTGTGATCATGTCCCCCCTTACTCTTCTGTCTTCCAGTGTCGTAAGGTGCATTTCCCGCAGTTATGAGGAAAGGCTGCGGGAAATGCACCTTACGACACTGGAAGACAGAAGAGTAAGGGGGGACATGATCACAACCTACAAAATCCTCAGGGGAATCGACCGGGTAAACAAGGATGAACTATTCAACACTGGTGGGACGCGAACAAGGGGACACAGGTGGAAGCTGAGTACCCAAATGAGCCACAGAGACGTTAGAAAGAACTTTTTCAGTGTCAGAGTAGTTAGTAAATGGAATGCATTAGGAAGTGATGTGGTGGAGGCTGACTCCATACACAGTTTCAAATGTAGATATGATAGAGCCCAATAGGCTCAGGAATCTGTACACCAGTTGATTGACGGTTGAGAGGCGGGACCAAAGAGCCAGAGCTCAACCCCCGCAAGCACAATTAGGTGAGTACAATTAGGTGAGTACACACACACACACACACACACACACACACAATGTTTGCGGATGACGCAAAATTAATGAGAAGAGTTGTGACAGACGAGGATTGTAGGATTCTCCAAGAGGACTTAAACAGGTTGCAGAGATGGTCAGGGAAATGGCTACTGGAGTTTAACACCAGTAAATGTAAGGTATCGAAATGGGTTCAGGTGACAGGAGACCAAAGGGACAGTACACAATGAAGGGGAACAGCCTACCTGTAACGATTCGAGAAAGAGACCTGGGAGTGGATGTGACACCTAATCTAACTCCTGAGGCACATATAAATAGGATAACGACAGCAGCGTACTCTACACTGGCGAAAACTAGAACTTCATTCAGAAACATAAATGAGGAGGCTTTTAGGGCGCTTTACACTGCCTACGTGAGACCCGTCTTAGAGTATGCCGCGCCATCATGGAGCCCCCACCTGAAGAAACACAAAGAAACTGGAGAAGGTTCAGAGGTTTGCGACGAGGCTTGTCCCAGAGTTATGAGGGATGGGATATGAAGAGCGTCTGAAGGAACTGAACCTTACGACACTAGAGAAAAGAAGGGAGAGAGGAGATATGATAGTGTAACAAACTAGGCTGGTTGTAAGAATTATTCCAGAAGGTTCCAGAAGTTTCGTGTAGGGACCTGACCTCAACAACGCACATTCCTCTGGGGATTAGCAGGTCTGAGTCACAAATGGCGGGCATCTTTGTTCATAGTTTTGTATAATGAACCATCCTATAGTATTCAGTAATTTAGAGAAATTAGCCTTTATTCATTTTGTATTAAAATTGTATTGTATAATATTCCTGGTTATAGTACCAAGAGTATTCTAATTATTAGGAGATTTGAGTTAAGTCACCATCAGTGACGTCACGAATCAGATCTAAGTTGTAAGGCGCGAGTGACCGGCGGTCATAGGTCATCAGAGTTGACATGTCCACTATTTCTCAAAGTTCAAATAACCATTTTGGTGATCGGGAACAGCTCTGCCGTTAGATGCTTGTGTAATTTAACTTCAGTAAAATAATTCAACCAGTCTGGATCAATTAAGTACAACAGAGGTTAATTGTTATAACTTAAACCTTGCTAAGTAACGCTGTAAGCAATGCGGAACAATACAATGCTCTACTTTGGGGAAGATCAGAGAGAGGGAGATCAGTGTGGACGCGAGCTCAACTGGGAGAGGTCAACCATCTTACCTCCCCCAAGACCAGCCACAACATCTTCACCTGGTCACCCAAGGTAGAGTTGCTTTATGAGTTTTTATAGGGATAGTCAACTCATTGCCGTTCAGGCCAAGTAGGGAGTGAACATCTTTAGATTTTGTTTTAGTTTTTCTTTTAATAAATTAATTAGTTAATAAATTGCATTTATATTATTTCCATGTGTATGTTCAATTTATGTAAACTTGTCCTGGTCACGTGGTCCACACGAGGCAGAGTTGGATTGGGCGCCGATTCTAACACCAAATCGGAAGTCATCTTTACCGTGTAATTTATTCCACACTCAAGGTCATCGGTTATAGTGGGGATCAAGCCCCAAGGTTGATTAATTAGCATGATCGATCCAGACCTCGATCATTGCTCTGTGTTGCTGGTCTGGTGGTGGCGGCGGAGGCGACTCTAGGGTTTTGCTCAAAGTCTATGTCACGTCATACGGGTTGTAGAATCCTAAGTCGGTCAATCGTCTTAGGACCACGTGGCGTGGAGTCGGCTTTAGTAAAGTTTTGGAGTCCCTTGTAGAGAAATAAAAGTAAGAATACGGGTAGAGGGGGAGAAGGAAAGGTCATTAGAGAACACCCGCCCCGTGTTACAATGGTGCACAGCGGTGGTTTCAACAATTTTGTTTGAAATTGTTGAAAGGCTCACGCGTCTAGCCATTCGAACACGTGCGTGGATGCTAAGGAGACAGCCGCGGGCCAGGATTAGCAGTGCGCCTCACAACAGTGCGTTTGAGTGGGGATTGGCGAATCTTGGGTCATGCGGGCTGATACGATTAAGGTTTAGTTAGTAAGATTAGGCTGTTAAGATTTATTGAAAAGGAGACCGCTCCGAGTTGATTGGACTGTGTACCATACTCGACCCATTGCAATTAATTCAGAGGTGTTGGGAGCCGCCATACTCTCAACAGCAGTTCCTTGTGGGCTGTCTGGGCGGATATATCTGTGAGACGCCAGGAGATAGGTCCGAGGGCGTTATTAGACGACCCAAAATGCTAGGAAAAATGTACAACCGTGAAGGGCGTTGCGGCCTCCGAGGGACGGACTAGTAACCTACCTAGCAGAGATTCAACAACTAAGTGATCGCACACTTAGTGGAGGTTGAGTCGTCCCTAGTCGTAATTGTTGCTGAAAGCTGCGTGTCGCTCTGTTAGAACCTAGATGGTCGAGACCCCTAGGCTAGGTGTGGTACGGCGAGCCGGTAGGAGCAATTATAAGATTAAGTCCAGTGTATCTTTGAATTAAGCATACCAAATTTATAGAGTAATTCCGTTTATTTGCGTTGTTCTAGAGATTAATTTTTTTCCTTAAATTCAATCCCCGGTTAAAAAAAATTTCCCAAGTGTTTAGCATTTTCTTGCATATTAGGCTCAGTGCGTACTTTAAGTTTTGCTTTTCCCTGTTGTATTAGTCTAAGTCAGAGGCGTTGTTTCTAGAGCGTAGTTAATCTTCTGGACTTAGGGCTATTGGTCGGTCACTATAGTTAGTGAAGGAGTTTGTTAAGGGATAGTAATTTTCGTGTAAATGTTTAATAGAGCTTATGAAAATATTTCTAAGTATTTCGGGATAAGTTTTCGGCTAAGTCAACGTCGGAAAGTCGTTAACTGTAATTAATTTGTATTCGCGGGTCATGTATATGATCTGGGTATCATTAGGATTCTCCAGTCGATGCAGATGATATTATCCTAGTTTTTACCAGTAAGACGGTAAATTGCGTTTTTAGACTTAGAATTTTTTTGTGGAAACGTAGGTGAAAAATTTTCAAAGTCCAACTTGGGCTAGAATCGTACATTTTGGCGGAAATTCTATTTTCATGTTTCGTGTATATTCTAGGGTCAGTATTACTCTCTAGTGCGCGCAAGGGACGTAATTCTGTCCGTAAGCATTAAACAGTGATAATTACATTTTTTTGCCGAATTTAGTTATTTTTCGGGAAAATCGTGTTGTAATTTTGTCAGAGTCCACTTGAGGTGAAAATCTCGGATTTTGACGAAAATTCGAATTAATGAGTGTTGAAACCGCCCGATGTGTCAGCATTGTTCTGTATACAACGTCGGTAGTAAATAATAACTTATTTATATTTGGGAACGAGAAACCCAATTTTTTTGCGAATTACAAAAGTTTCGTGATATTTGGGGTGATAGAATTTTTTTTTTCCCTCGGAGTCAGAAAAATTGGCAGAGTCCAGCATTTGAGTAAAAACGCAGTTTTTTTTATAAAAATTCAATTTTTGGTTAGCAAATATATGTCCTGGGTGTCTATATTAATCACTAGAGCGGTTTATTAACGTAAAACTAGTTATTTTCCTTCAGAACAAAAATTTAGATTTTTCAGCATTTAAGCGAAAAAGCGTGGGACTTAGTTTTTTCAGCGCAGCTGGTCCTGCTCCATCAGTCATCAGGGGCCACGCTGCTCACTTAAAGTGCGTTTAGTATTCTAGTACAGTAAATATTCTTTATTAATCCATCACGAGTGCTGCGCGTTAGTTGCGTTATCAGTTAAATTGTTTTATATAAATTAGATTCCTTAATTTTTTTTTTTAACGTAAAGGACTTAGGTTTCAGCAATAGAACTGCGGGATATTTCACGGTCAGACACGAGTGCGGGGCAGACACTCATTCATTGGATTCACTTCAGCGATTCTCTCGATAAATCGGTGTATTTCCTACTTTGGGAATTTAGTAGTTTTCTCTTGGAAAAAGAGTTGTGATTTTTTTTTATATTGTATAAGATTACAGTTGTAGTGAGTCCGGGTCGAGGGTGTACTAAAGGGTAGTTACAAGAGACGTGGCACACCAGAAAACCTCAGGAAATGTTTAACCCAGACAGTGACCAGTCAGTGGGGACCAGTGGGAGTGGAAGTGTAGAGGACAGCACCTCTTCCGACACCACTGGGGATCGCTCAGGTAGCTCAGCTGATGCCACAGGTGGGGTCAGTGGGACTGAAGTGACGCGTTCACGGGTTCTGCATGGGACTGGGCAGTCGAGGGTATCTTTCCATCCCAGTAGAGATACGATTATTGACATGAGTGGGGAGTCTTGCGAGGAGTCGTCCCAAGAGTGGGGAGAGCCGTCTTAGGTTCCCCCACAAATAACATCGACGCCATGCCAACAGGGCAGTCACGGAGCTGGACAAGGGGCTTCAGTTAGTACGGAAGGACGTCCCACTTCGGTCAGTAGAGAACACCACCAGCAACCCGTTCAACGGGAACAGGAACAGCCCCACCAACAGCAGGAACTATCCCATATAACACCAATATCACAACACCTAGGTACACCTCATCCGTCACTACAACAACCCCAACCCCACCTCCCATACCAACCCCACCCTCAATTCCCATACTAATTCCATCCTCAATTTCCATACCAACCCCATCCTCAATTTCCATACCAACCCCATCCTCAGTTCCCATACCAACCCTTCCCCCAACCCCAGGCCACCCCATACCCATTCCAACCCCAGGCCACCCCATACCCATTCCAACCTCAGGCCACCCCATACCCCTCCCCATTCCAGGCCACCCCATACCCATTGCAACCTCAGGCCACCCACACCACACCTCAACCTCAATCCACACCCCAACCTGAGGCCACCCACACCAACCCCACCCTCCATCAACACCCCAACCCAAGGCCACCCACACCGTACCTCAGCCCAAACCCCAACCTCAACCCAGTTTCCAACCCCAGGATCCCACCGCTGCCACCATTGTAACACGGGGAGGGTTTCTCGAATTATCTTCTTCTCCCCCTCAACCCGTATTCTTACTTTTATTTCTCTACAAGGGACTCCAAAACTTTACTAAAGCCGACTCCACGCCACGTGATCCTAAGACGATTGACCGACTTAGGATTCTACAACCCGTATGACGTGACATAGACTTTGAGCAAAACCCTAGAGTCGCCTCCGCCGCCACCACCAGACCAGTAACACAGAGCAATGAACGAGGTCTGGATCGATCATGCTAATTAATCAACCTTGGGGCTTGATCCCCACTATAACTGATGACCTTGAGTGTGGAATAAATTACACGGTAAAGATGACTTCCGATTTGGTGTTAGAATCGGCGCCCAATCCAACTCTGCCTCGTGTGGACCACGTGACCAGGACAAGTTCACATAAATTGAACATACACATGGAAATAATAAAAATGCAATTTATTAACTAATTACTTTATTAAAAGAAAAACTAAAACAAAATCTAAAGATGTTCACTCCCAACTTGACCTGAACGGCAATGAGTTGACGATCCCTATAAAAACTCATAAAGCAACTCTACCTTGGGCGACCAGGTGAAGATGTTGTGGCTGGTCTTGGGGGAGGTAAGATGGTTGACCTCTCCAAGTTGATCTCGCGTCCACACTGATCTCCCTCTCTCTGATCTTCCCCAAACTAGAGCATTGTATTGTTCCGCATCGCTTACAGAGTTATTTAGCAAGGTTTAAGTTATAACAATTAACCTCTGTTGTACTTAATTGATCCAGACTGGTTGAATTATTTTACTGAAGTTAAATTACACAAGCATCTAACGGCAGAGCTGTTCCCGATCACCAAAATGGTTATTTGAACTTTGAGAAATACTGGACATGTCAACTCTGATGACCTATGACCGCCGGTCACTCGCGCCTTACAACTTAGATCTGATTCGTGACGTCACTGATGGTGACTTAACTCAAATCTCCTAATAATTAGAATACTCTTGGTACTATAACCAGGAATATTATACAATACAATTTTAATACAAAATGAATAAAGGCTAATTTCTCTAAATTACTGAATACTATAGGATGGTTCATTATACAAAACTATGAACAAAGATGCCCGCTATTTGTGACTCAGACCTGCTAATCCCCAGAGGAATGTGCGTTGTTGAGGTCAGGTCCCTACACGAAACTTCTGGAACCTTCTGGAATAATTCTTACAACCAGCCTAGTTTGTTACAATAGGGACATATAAAATACTCAGGGGAATTGACAAAGTGGAAATAGATGAAATGTTCACACATAATAATAACAGAACGAGAGGACATGGGTAGAAACTGGAAACTCAGATGAGTCACAGAGATGTTAGGAAGTTTTCTTTTAGCGTGAGAGTAGTGGAAAAATGGAATGCACTTGGGGAACAGGTTGTGGAAGCAAATACTATTCATACTTTTAAAACTAGGTATGATAGGGAAATGGGACAGGAGTCATTGCTGCAAACAACCGATAGCTGGAAAGGCGGGATCCAAGAGTAAATGCTCGATCCTGCACGCACAAATAGGTGAGTACAAACAGGTGAGTACACACACAGAAATAGGTCCTTGGACCTATACTGTTTCTGATATATGTAAATGATCTCCCAGAGGGTATAGAATCGTTTCTCTCAGTGTTTGCCGATGATGCAAAAATTATGAGGAGGATTGAAACTGAGGACGATAGTAGGAGGCTACAAGATGACCTAGACAGACTGAGTGAATGGTCCAACAACTGGCTGTTGAAGTTCAAACCGAGGAAATGCAAAGTAATGAAACTATGCAGTGGAAATAGCAGGCCAGACACAGGATACAGAATAGGAGGTGAAGTACTTAATGAAACGAACAGAGAGAAAGATCTAAGAGTTCATATCGCACCAAACCTGTCTCCTGAAGCCCACATAAAAAGAATAACGTCTGCGACATATGCGAGGCTGGCTAACATCAGAACAGCGTTCAGGAACCTGTGTAAGGAATCATTCAGAATCTTGTACACCACATATGTAAGACGGAGTATGCGGCCCCAGCATGGAGCCCGTACCTAGTCAAACACAAGACGAAGCTGGAAAAAGTCCAAAGGTATGCACCTTGACTAGTCCCAGAACTAAGAGGCATGAGTTACGAGGAAAGGCTGCTGGAAATGCACCTTACGACACTGGAAGACAGAAGAGTAAGGGGAGACATGATCACAACCTACAAAATCCTCAGAGGAATCGCCCGGGTAAACAAGGATGAACTATTCAACACTGGTGGGACACGAACAAAGGGACACAGGTGGAAACTGAGTACCCACATGAGCCACAAAGACGTTAGAAGGAACTTTTTCAGTGTCAGAGTAGTTAACAGATGGAATGCATTAGGCAGTGATGTGGTGGAGGCTGACTCCATACGCAGTTTTAAATGTAGATATGATAGAGCCCAGTAGGCTCAGGAATCTGTACACCAGTTGATTGACAGTTGAGAGGCGGGACCAAAGAGCCAAAGCTCAACCCCCGCAAGCACAAATAGGTGAGTACACACACACACACACACACACAAGTGAAATACCTTGGGACACAGACCTCAGAGATAAGTCTGTACAGGGTATGATGGACTATGTTACCCAAAAGTGTCAGGAGAAGGTAAACAGGTACATCCCGGCCCAAAGGGAAAAATCCAAGAAGCAACAGAAGGGTCCATGGTATAATAGGGCATGTATGGAAGCGAAGAAACTGAACAAAAAAGCGTGGAGGAACTTCCGGAATAACACAACACCAGAAAGCAGAGAGAGATACCAGAGAACCAGGAATGAGTACGTCAGGGTGAGAAGAAAAGCAGAGAAAAGTTTTGAAAATGATATAGCAAACAAAGCCAAGGCCGAACCAAAGCTACTCCACAGTCACATCAGAAGGAAAACAACAGTGAAAGAACAGGTATTGAAACTTCGAACAGGCGAGGACAGGCATACAGAGAATGACAGAGAGGTGTGTAAGGAACTCAACAAGAGGTTCCAGGAGGTCTTCACAATAGAACAAGGTGAGGTCACTGTGCTAGGAGAAAGGGAAGTAAACCAGGCGGCCTTGGAAGAGTTCGAAATTACGAGAGAGGAGGTCAAGAGACACCTGCTGGATCTGGATGTTAGTAAGGCTGTGTGTCTAGATGGGATCTCACCATGGATACCGAAAGAGTGTGCAGAGGCACTTTGCTTGCCACTCTCCATAGAGTATAGTAAGTCACTGGAGACGAGAGACCTACCAGAAATATGGAAGACGGCGAATGTGGTCCCAATATACAAAAAGGGAGACAGGCAAGAGGCACTGAACTACAGGCCAGTGTCCTTGACTTGTATACCATGCAAGGTGATGGAGAAGATCGTGAGAAAAACCTGGTAACACATCTGGAGAGAAGGGACTTCGTGACAAATCGCCAACATGGGTTCAGGGAGAGTAAATCTTGCCTTACAGGCTTGATAGAATTCTACGATCAAGTGACAAAGATTAAGCTAGAAAGAGAGGGCTGGGCGGACTGCATTTTCTTGGATTGTCGGAAAGCCTTTGACACAGTACGGCATAAGAGGCTGGTACATAAGTTGGAGAGACAGGCAGGTGTAGCTGGTAAGGTGCTCCAGTGGATAAGGGAGTATCTAAGCAATAGGAAGCAGAGAGTTACGGTGAGGGGTGAGACCTGCGATTGGCGGGAAGTCACCAGCGGAGTCCCACAGGGCTCTGTACTCGGTCCTATCTTGTTTCTGATATATGTAAATGATCTCCCGGAGGGTATCGATTCATTTCTCTCAATGTTTGCGGACGATGCTAAAATTATGAGAAGGATTAAAACAGAAGAGGACTGTTTGAGGCTTCAAGAAGACCTAGACAAGTTGAAGGAATGGTCGAACAAATGGTTGTTAGAGTTTAACCCAACCAAATGTAATGTAATGAAGATAGGTGTAGGGAGCAGGAGGCCAGATACAAGGTATCATCTGGGAGAGGAAATTCTTCAGGAGTCAGAGAAGGAAAAAGACTTGGGGGTTGATATCACGCCAGACCTGTCTCTTGCAGCACATATCAATCGGATAACATCAGCGGCATATGCCAGGCTTGCCAACATACGAACGGCATTCAGAAACTTGTGTAAAGAATCATTCAGAACTTTGTATACCACATATGTCAGGCCAATCCTGGAATATGCAGCCCCAGCATGGAGTCCATATCTGGTCAAGGATAAGACTAAACTGGAAAAGGTTCAAAGGTTTGCCACCAGACTAGTACCCGAGCTGAGAGGTATGAGCTACGAGGAGAGACTACGGGAATTAAACCTCACTTCGCTGGAAGACAGAAGAGTTAGGGGGGACTTGATCACCACATTCAAGATTCTGAAGGGAATTGATAGGGTAGATAAACACAGTCTAATTAACACAAGAGGAACACGCACAAGAGGACACAGGTGGAAACTGAGTGCCCAAATGAGCCACAAAGACATTAGAAAGAACTTTTTTAGTGTCAGAGTGGTTGACAAATGGAATGCATTAGGAAGTAATGTGGTGGAGGCTGACTCCATACACAGTTTCAAGTGTAGATATGATAGAGCCCAATAGGCTCAGGAATCTGTACACCTGTTGATTGACGGTTGAGAGGCGGGACCAAAGAGAACATAAGAACATAAGAACATAAGAACAAAGGTAACTGCAGAAGGCCTATTGGCCCATACGAGGCAGCTCCTATTTATAACCACCCAATCCCACTCATATACTTGTCCAACCCGCGCTTGAAACAATCGAGGGACCCCACCTCCAGCACGTTACGCTGTAATTGGTTCCACAAATCAACAACCCTGTTACTGAACCAGTATTTACCCAAGTCTTTCCTAAATCTAAACTTATCCAATTTATATCCATTGTTTCGTGTTCTGTCCTGTGTTGATACTTTTAATACCCTATTAATATCCCCCCGGTTATGTCCATTCATCCACTAGTAAACCTCTATCATGTCACCCCTAACTCTTCGCCTTTCCAGTGAATGCAACTTAAGCTTTGTTAATCTTTCTTCATATGAAAGATTTCTAATTTGGGGAATTAACTTAGTCATCCTACGCTGGACACGTTCAAGTGAATTTATATCCATTCTATAATATGGCGACCAAAACTGAACTGCATAATCTAAATGGGGCCTAACTAGAGCAAGATATAGCTTGAGAACCACACCAGGTGTCTTGTTACTAACGCTGCGATTAATAAATCCAAGTGTCCGATTTGCCTTATTACGAACATTTATGCATTGATCCTTTTGTTTTAAATTCTTACTAATCATAACTCCCAGATCCCTTTCGCAATCCGACTTCGCAATCACAACACCATCTAGCTCGTATCTTGTAACTCTATCATCATTACCTAACCTCAGAACTTTACATTTATCAGCATTAAACTGCATCTGCCAATCCTTTGACCATTTCAAAACCCTATCTAGATCAACTTGAAGTGATAGTGAGTCCTCCTCCGAATTAATTTCCCTACCGATTTTCGTATCATCGGCAAATTTGCAAATGTTGCTACTCAAACCTGAATCTAAATCATTTATATATATTATAAACAACAGAGGTCCCAGGACAGAGCCTTGAGGCACTCCACTTACAACATTTTCCCACTCTGACTTGATTCCATTTATACTAACTCTCTGTTTCCTTTGGTATAGCCATGCCCTAATCCAGCTTAATATAGTACCCCCAATACCATGAGACTCTATTTTTTTAATCAGTCTTTCATGTGGCACTGTATCAAAAGCTTTGCTAAAGTCAAGGTACACAACATCGCAATCCTTACCACTATCAACTGCCTCAACTATGCTAGAATAAAAAGATAACAAATTTGTTAAACATGAACGGCCATTTGTAAAACCATGTTGCGACTCATTTATTAATTTATGTTTTTCAAGATGGAGACGAATTGTATTTGCAATTATTGATTCAAGTAACTTTTCCACAATAGACGTTAGGCTAATTGGCCGATAGTTTGACGCAAGTGATCTATCTCCTTTCTTAAAAATTGGTACCACATTAGCTACCTTCCATGACTCTGGCACTCTGCCTGACTCTATTGATTTATTAAATATGGTAGACAGTGGCTCGGAAAGCTCCTCTTTGCATTCTTTAAGCACCCTGGCAAACACTTCATCCGGCCCTGAGGATTTGTTTGGTTTTAGTTTTTTCTAATTGTTTAATTACATCCTCCCTGGTAACTGCTAAACTAGTCAACCTGTCCTCATCCCCACCCACATAGACTTGTTTGGCTGAAGGCATATTGTTAAGTTCTTCTTTAGTAAATACAGATATAAAATATTTGTTAAAAATACTACTCATCTCCTTGTCATTATCCGTTATTTGACCTGTCTCAGATTTTAATGGACCTATCCTTTCTCTAGTCTTAGTTCGATATAACTGAAAAAACCCTTTAGGATTTGACTTTGCTTGCTCTGCTATGCGAACTTCATAGTTTCTTTTTGCTTTCCAAATCTCTTTTTTAACATTTCTAACCAGTTGTATGAATTCCTGTTCTACCCTGACTTCCCCATTCTTACCTATAAGGTTCTTTAAATTATTTGTTATCCACTTTGGGTCATTAGTATTCGACCTATTCAATTTGTATGGTACACTACGTTCCTGTGCTTTGTTTAGAATATTCTTAAATAAGTTATATATTAAATCCACATCGAAATCCCCTTTTACGTCACCTATCGCTGGGTTCATGTCTCGCTCTAAGACCGGCCCACACCCCATACCCAAGAGTTTCCAATCTATTTGACCCAAAAATTTCTTAGGCTATTAAAATCAGCTTTTCGAAAATCTGGCACTTTAACAGAATTTTCTACTACAGGTCTATTCCATTCTATGCTAAATCTGATTACTTTGTGATCACTGTTCCCTAGCTCACTCCCTATTTCGATGTCATTAATTTGTGTTTCCCTGTTAGTTAACACTAAATCTAAAATATTATTTTCCCGCGTTGGTTCCTTAATGTGTTGCGTAAGAAAGCAATCGTCAATTAATTCTAGAAAATCTTTTGCTTCACTATTCCCTGTTTTGTTCACCCAGTTTATTCCACTAAAATTAAAGTCACCCATGACATAAATACTGTTAGATCTAGATGCTCTAGATATTTCATTCCATAGATGCTTTGCTTCCATTCTGTCTAAATTTGGTGGCCTATATATAACTCCTATTATAATATTATTTGCTTTTTCGTTTAATTCTATCCAAATAGTTTCTGTGTGTGGCTCAGTTTTGATTCCCTCTTTGAGACTACATTTCAAATTGTCCCTAACATATATGGCTACTCCCCCTCCTCGTCTAATATATCTATCTGTGTGAAATAGTTTAAATCCATTTATCTGATATTCAGCTAATAGTGTTCTATTTTCTACGTTCATCCACGTTTCGGTAAGTGCAATAATATCTATTTTTTCTGTGCAGACAAGAGCATTTAATTCATTAATTTTATTTCATAGACTTCTACTGTTAGTGTAATATATCCTAAGTGAATTGTTATTTTGAGGCCCTTTTCTTTCCCTGATCATTTTGCCAATTCTTTTCTCCCACGAACACATACTTTTATTACCTCCTTCCTCCAAATCAATTCCCATACCACTATCTACTAACAGTTTAAACCCAAACAAACACCTCTAACCACTGGTTCCAACGAATTCACAACAGCAACAACCCCAGCCCTCGATAGATGCACCCCATCATGAGCATACATTTCATTTCTTTCATAGAAGCGTTCCCAGTTGTCTATGAAAGATATTGCATTTGATTTGCAATATCTTTCCAGCCGGCAATTGACACCAAGTGCCCTCGACATCCATTCATTTCCCACTCCCTTTCTTGGAAGAATGCCACATAAAATCGGGATTCCTCCCTTGCTCCTAACTAATTCAATGGCTGTCCTAAATCTCTGTATCAGTTCCTCACTCCTAACTCGCCCAACATCATTACCCCCTGCACTATTACAAATAATGGGTTTGTTCCCATTTCCCGTCATAATATCATTCATGTTTTCAACAATATCACCAATTCCAGCTCCCGGATAGCAAACCCTTAATCTGTTCCCCCTATCTCTGGCACAAAACGTTCTGTCTAAATACCTCACCTGGGAATCTCCCACAACCAAAATTCGCTTCGGTACCGCCCTAACTTTCTGAGCAGCCTGAGGGGCCTGTGCTCCGCCGTTCCTCGCTGATTTCCTCGCTGCAGGCGCACTACAGCACTCGTCCTCCAACACGGCAAATGAATTTGCCGTCCTTAGGGCGTCTGTAGGCGGCCTTGTCAAGGTCTTCTTAAGACCCCTGTCTTTCACTACTCTCCACGATGAGGTCTCGTCAACACTGGTTTCCTCCACCTAATCTATCTCCTGAGGCACATATAAATAGGATAACGACAGCAGCGTACTCTACATTGGCAAAAGTTAGAACATCATTCAGAAACCTAAGTAAGGAGGCATTTAGGGCGCTTTATACTGCCTACGTGAGGCCAGTCTTAGAGTATGCCGCCTCATTATGGAGTCCCCATCTGAAGAAGCATATAATGAAACTGGAAAAGGTTCAGAGGTTTGCAACGAGACTCGTCCCAGAGCTACGAGGGATGGGGTATGAGGAGCGCCTGAGGGAACTGTGCTTTACGACACTAGAAAGAAGAAGGGAGAGGGGGACATGATAGGAACGTATATAATACTCAGAGGGATTGACAGAGTGGACATAGACGAAATGTTCACACGGAATAGTAACAGAACGAGGGGACAAGGATGGAAGCTTGAAACTCAGATGATGTCGGAAAATCCGACACCATTTAATAATCATACAGATAATAGCTGTATTACCAACAAGTTACCCATAGAAAACGTAACTTGTAGTGGAATTACCGTCTATAGAAAACGGGATATCATCACCACATACTATTATAATTCACCACCTATTATGGTGGGAATTATTCTTAAATACATTAGTCTTTCGACTTTACCATCATAAAAACATCTTATATAAATTAACTTAATTATCAATATTAAAGTAGAGTAAATGTGACCCTTCTATCACGTTCTGAAATCTGGACAATGTAAGCCAGGCGTCAGAGTGGAGGAAGGAGGGCAGCCATTGTTGTTTATATTGAGACCAGAGGCTCACACGGGAGCAAATTCGGCTCCTGTTAAATTTACTTGGACGTAGTGTTATGGAACCCAAAGGTGTACCATTGTCAACACGCTGTCTACAAATTCAAGTTAAGTGTCTATCCGAAACCCGTTTATCATTCATTTATGGCCATTAATGTCAGGATATAGGGTTAGCCGGTTAGAACGCGAAATCGCCTCATACTAAAGGTAATTAAGCCAGGTCTTTAATGTTCCATGTACTGTTTTCTCTGATATACTTGTCATATATAGGTATCTGGCTTCACAGCTAGCGCACTTTTGACAGGTCAAGACGAGGATGCAAGATTGTGCACCAGTTACTGGGTGATATGGAAGCTACCTCAAAGAGGATAATTTGGTGTCTACACCCTAGTTATACCTGGTGGACTAACCTGCTGTACTATAAGATAAGGAACCTCTTCAATGTATGTAGTTAATACAGTAGTTTGATTGGCTGCATATATATAAATATAAACCCCCCCTAATGTGTAGAGGATCGATTTGTGAGATTAAGAGATTATTGCAGAAATACAGTCCACTTATCATTATACAAATTGCTATCGAAGTATATAAATTAACGTAAATATAAATTCATATAAATTAAATAAATATAAATCTCACAGGTCGGTTCCCACAGATGAGTCCCAGAGATGTTAGGAAATTTTCTTTTAGCGTGAGAGTAGTGGGAAAATGGAATGCACTTCAGGAACAGGTTGTGGAAGCAAATACTATTCATAATTTTAAAACCAGGTATGATAGGGTAATGGGACAGGAGTCATTGCTGTAAACAACCGATGCTCGAAAGGCGGGATCCAGGAGTCAATGCTCGATCCTGCAGACATAACTAGATGAGTACAACTAGGTGGGTACACACACACACACACACACACACACACACACACACACACACACACACACACACACACACACACACACACACACACACACACACACACACACACACACACACACACACACACACACACACACACACACACACACACACATCTTAATAAAGCACTCTTAATAAAGCAGAAATGGAAGTTTGAAGACCTGAGAAATCGGGGTACCAATGAGAACATAAGCTTCATACATTGAACTCTGACAGCAGATGGGAGAAAGATTGTGATCGTGGTACACACCTTGCGAGGGGGGGCACATGGACCCCCCGTGGAGGACTGGGGGACCCCCCCACCTCTTCCTCCATTTCCCTCTTCCCCCCTTCTGCTCCAATGCCCACACCTACCCCTGAGTTCCCTCTGACTAATACAACCTCCCTCCCATTCTCATTATCCATGTTCCATCTGCCCCTCTTCCCCCTACCCTCTCTATCCTTCTTCCCCGCAACCTCTCAACCTTTCACCTTTCACCCCCCGGACCCATCCCCCCAGACACCCCCAGGATCACCCCAAACACCGCCCGGATCCCCAGACACCCCCCGAATCACCCCAAACACCGCCCGGATCCCCAGACACCCCCCGAATCACCCCAGCTCCCATTCACTCCCCCCCAGACATCCCCAGATCCCCCCTGACCCCCAGAATAAGGGCGAACTCTGGTACAAGAGTTTCCATGAAGAATCTCAAGGTTTGGTACACCAATGCTGATGGGGTATCTAATAAAGCAGAAGAGATAAAAGAAAGAGTGAGTGAGGCAGATCGTGACATAGTTGCAATTGTGGAAACTAAAATAAATGACATGATCTCGGAAGCAATCCTTCCAGAGGGCTACCAGGTGATAAGAAAAGAGAGGACACAGAGACAGGGAGGGGGAGTGGCACTCTTAATAAAGCAGAAATGGAAGTTTGAAGACCTGAGAAATCGGGGTACCAATGAGAACATAAGCTTCATACATGGAACTCTGACAGCAGATGGGGGAAAGATTGTGATCGTGGTAATCTACAATCCCCCTACAAACAGTAAAAGACCCAGGCAGGAGTATGATGACAACAAGAAGGCATGCATAGATGAACTGCAGAAGGCAACAACATTAGCCCACAGAATGAGAGCGAAGCTGCTGGTCATGGGGGACCTAAATCATGGAGAGATAAATTGGGAATCAAGAAATCCCCATGGAGGGGACGAAACGTGGGGAGCAAAGTTAGTAGATGCTATAGACAGGAATTTCCTAACACAGCATGTACAGGAAGACACAAGGGAAAGAGGAGGAAATGCACTGAGCCTATTAGACCTGATTTTCACCGAGAATGTAGAAGACATCGAGAATTTGGAACATGAAATACCTCTAGGGGCCAGCGACCATTGTGTCCTAGTCTTTGACTACATGATGGCATTCAAACCTGTGACCATGGGACAAGAGGTCTGGGAAAGGAGAGTTGACTACAGGAAAGGGGAATATAGGAGGATAAGGGACTATCTGAGAGAGGTGCAGTAGGAGGAAGAAATTAGAGGAAAAACAGTCCAAGATATGATGGACCTAGTCATACAGAAATGCCAGGAGGCCGAAGAGAGATTTATACCAACAGTAAAGGGAAAAATATAAGAGGGAATATAATAACCCATGGTTTAATAGACAGTGTCAGGAAGCAAAAATGGCCAGCAGGCGGGAGTGGAGGAAGTACAGAAGACAAAGGACAGAGGACAACAGGATCAGATGCAACAGGGCTAGGAACGATTAAATTACCATAGGACGAATATCGGAAAGGGACTATGAGAACGACATCGCGATCAAAGCGAAAAAGCAACCTAAGTTGCTTTGCCACAGACATATAAGAAGAAAAATGTCGATAAACGATCAAGTGACAAGACCAAGGAAAACAGAGGAGGGAATATACTGAAAGTGACAAGGAAATCTGTGAGGCACTGAATGACAGTTTCCATGGAGTGTTCACTACCGAGTTTGAGCAGCTCTCATTGTTAGAAGGGATGATGAAAGATGAAAGACTATCAGATATAGAGGTGACAGCAGAGGAGGTAATGAAACAGTTGACAACACAGGATGCAACTAAAGCAGTTGGACCAGACAAATTATCACCATGGATACTAAAAGAAGCAGCGCAGCCCCTCAGCGTGCCTCTGGCAATGATCTTTAATGAGTCACTTATGTCAGGAGAATTGCCCAGTTGTTGGAAAAAGGCAAATGTCGTACCGATCTTGAAGAAATGTGATAGGGAGGAGTCACTTAAAAATAAACCTGTATCTCTGACAAGCATCCCCTGTAAAATACTGGAAAGAATAATTAGGCTACGACTGGTTGCACACCTGGAGAACGTTAAGTTTGTGAACAAACATCAACATGGCTTCTGGAAAGGGAAATCGTGCTTAACAAACCTTTTGGAATTCTTGGATAAAATAACGAGGATAAGATAGAACAGAGATGGTTGGGCAGACTACATATTTCTGGACTGCCAAAGAGCCTTTGATACAGTACCGCATATGAGACTGCTGTTCAAACTTGAGAGGCAGGCAGGGGTGGGAGGAAAGGCCCTAGCATGGATAAGGAACTACCTAACAGGAAAAAGCCAAAGAGTTATGGTAAGGGGCGAGAAGCTGGACTGGCGAACAGTAACGAGTGGAGTACCACAAGGATCGGTGCTGGGACCAATTCTATTTCTAGTGTATGTTAACGACATGTTTACAGGAGTAGAGTCCTACATGTCGATGTTTGCGGATGATGCAAAGTTGATGAGAAGAGTTGTGACAGATGAGGATTGCAGGATCCTTCAAGAGGACCTGAACAGGTTGAAGAGATGGTCAGAGAAATGGCTACTGGAGTTCAACACGAGCAAATGTAAAGTTATGGAAATGGGACTAGGAGATAGGAGACCAAAGGGACAGTACACAATTAAGGGGAACTGCTTACCTATGACGACGCGAGAAAGAGACCTAGGCGTGGACGTAACACCTAATCTATCTCCTGAAGCACATGTAAATAGGATAACGACAGCAGGGTACTCTACACTGGCAGAAGTTAGAACATCATTCAGAAAGCTAAGTAAGGAGGCATTCAGGGCACTTTACACTGTACGTGAGGCCAGTCTTTGAGTATGTTGCCTCTTCATGGAGTCCCCATCTGAAGAAACATATAATGAAACTGGAAAAGGTTCAGAGGTTTGCAACGAGACTCGTCCCAGAGTTACGAGGGATGGGATATGAGGAGCGCCTGAGGGAACTGTGCCTTATGACACTAGAAAGAAGAAGGAAGAGGAGGGAACATGATAGGATCGTATAAAATACTCAGGGGGATTGACAGAGTGGACATAGACGAAATGTTCACTCGGAATAGTAACAGAACGAGGGGACATGGGTGGAAGCTGTAAACTCAGATGAGTCACAGGGATGTTAGGAAGTTTTCTTTTAGCGTGAGAGTAGTGGGAAAATGGAATGCACTTAAGGAACAGGTTGAGGAAGCAAATACTATTCATAATTTTAAAACTAAATATGATAGGGAAATAAGACCATAGTCATTGCTGTAAACAACCGATGCTCGAAAGGCGGGATCCAAAAGTCAATGCTCGATCCTGCAGACACAATTAGGTGAGTACACACACACACACACACACACACACACACACACACACACACACACACACCAGAAATATGGAAGACGGCTAATGTAGTCCCAATATACAAAAAGGGTGACAGACAAGAGGCACTGAACTACAGGCCAGTGTCCTTAACTAGTATACCATGCAAAGTGATGGAGAAGATCGTGAGAAAAAACCTAGTAACTCATTTGCAAAGAAGGGGCTTCGTGACAATCCATCAACATGGGTTCAGTGAGGGTAAATCTTGCCTTACAGGCTTAATAGAATTCTACGATCAGGTGACAAACATTAAGCAAGAAAGAGAAGGATGGGCGGACTGCATCTTTTTGGACTGTCGGAAAATCTTTGACTCAGTACCCCATAAAAGGCTGATGCATAAGCTGGAGAAACAGGCAGGAGTAACTGATAGGGCGCTCCAGTGGATGAGGGAGTACCTAAGCAATGGGAAGCAGAGAGTTACAGTAACGAGTGAGACCTCAGATTGGCGTGAAGTCACCAGTGGAGTCCCACAGGGCTCTGTACTCGGATCAATCCTGTTTCTGATATACGTAAATGATCTTCCATAAAGTATAGACTCATTCCTCTCAATGTTTGCTGACGACACCAAAATTATGAAAAGGATTAAGACAGAGGAGAACTGCTTGAGGCTTCAGGAAGACCTGGAAAAACTGCATGAATGGTCGAACAAACGGTTGTTAGAGTTTAACCGAACCAAATGTAATGTAATGAAGATAGGTGTAGGGAGCAGAATACCAGTTACAAGTTATCATTTGGGAGATAAAATTCTTAAAGAGTCAGAGAGAGAGAAAGACTTGGGGGTTGATATCATGCCAGACCTTTCCCCTGAAGCCCATATCAAGAGGATAACATCTGCGGCATATGCCAGGTTGGCCCACATAAGAACGGCCTTTAGAAACATGTGTAAGGAATCATTCGGAACTTTGTATACCACATATGTCAGACCAATTTTGGAGTATGCAGTTCCAGCATAGAGTCCATATCTAGTCAGGCATAAGACTAAACTAGAGAAGATTCAAAGGTTTGCCACCAGACTAGTACCCGA
The DNA here is from genome assembly GCF_040958095.1 of Procambarus clarkii. Classification (NCBI taxonomy): domain Eukaryota; kingdom Metazoa; phylum Arthropoda; class Malacostraca; order Decapoda; family Cambaridae; genus Procambarus; species Procambarus clarkii. The sequence continues at coordinate 2,261,841 of NC_091210.1, read as the reverse complement.
GCTGAGAGGTATGACCTACGAGGAGAGACTAAGGGAGTTAAACCTCACGTCGTTGGAAGACAAAAGAGTTGAGGGGGACATGATCACAACATGCAATATTCTCAAAGGAATTGATAGGGTAGATAAGGACATGCTATTTAACCCAAGGGGTACACGCACTAAGGGACACAGGAAGAAATTGAGTGCCCAAATGAGTCACAGAGATATTATAAAGAATTATTTTAGTGTCAGAGTGGTTGACAAATGGAATGCATTAGGAAGTAATATGGTGGAGGCTGACTCCATACACAGTTTCAAGTGCAGATATGATAGAGTCCAGTAGGCTAAGGAACCTGAACACCAGTTGAGAGGCGGGACCAAAGAGTCAGAGCTCAACCCCCACAAAATAAATAGGTGAGTACACACACACATCCCAAGGACCGCCATCATCAATGTACTAGAACTTAGTGAATCACCACGAGGGAGGCGATGACGGATCACCATTGTCATCCATACATCGTCATTACTCATCTGGTTGTGTGAGCGGGAGGCAGACTGGAATGTACCCCCTCTCTGGTCAATTAATCAGGTGTACAGAGTGAGGTAAAATATTATCAAATTTTTGTTCAGGATATCATATATATTTAAAATCTCAAAGATGCTAATTTTAGGTAGAGGTAAACGCTTATGGGAACTCGTGATACACGCACGCACGCACGCACATGCGTGCATGCCCACGTACGTATGCACGCACACACGCACGCACACGCAAAAACACACACACACACAAATGTTCAGTCAGGGAAGAAAGGATTAACATCTTTTGTGGAAAG